>NW_010175117.1:68079-89888 GCF_000695765.1 Mesitornis unicolor
GCTGCCAAAGGGACTTTAAAACATTTCTAGGTACAAGAGAGCAGTCCCAAGATCTTTTAGCAGCAAACACTATCCAACTGGATATTATGTGAGAAACAGCAAACCATCTACAGTGAATACACCTGTGGAAATAAGTCTTTGTGGAAGAGAATAAGCCCAAGTTAAAAAGCCTAACTAAGGAGTCTGGGACAGTCCCAATACCACAGTTTGGGACTAGAGGTAATTCTACTTTTCATGTGACTTTCTTTCCCCACTCCACTTGTTTCATTATACCTCAGCTTGTTAAAGATTGCCGCAGAAACTATCTTGAGCCTTACCAAGATAATAAAAATCCAGTTTCTAAAGGCAATGATTGAAGGAGGGGTCTAACACTGAGCCAAATCAACCACCTCATTCAAAACCAAGGTTTAAATTTTTTTTGGCTTATAATCAAACTTGTACTCAAATAAAAACAAATAATAGTAACTATTGACTTAGAGTTCTAAGCTTTGGCTTTTTATACTACAACCTTTTTGTACTTCCCTCACCTCCCTGGTCTTCATTTCTGGCTCCCAAATCCATCTGAAGTATCACTGAGTTCTTCCATCCATCCAGTTCTACCTGCTTACCAACCTGCAAGCCCAAAGTGTCAGTGCTCCAAAACTATTTCCTGCCTCATTCCAGTGACACTGGAGAACCCAAAGTCATCAGTAAACCAGTCAGTAAACATTAAGATGACATTCGTGCCTATCAAATGCAAAGTAAACATGAAAGCATTCACTATGCCAACAAGTTAGACCACTGAGTAATTTTCTGCTGCTGACATGATGAATTACTAATGTTTTATTGAATGGGTTGTGGCAGTACAAAACTTGTGTGGAAATCCCCTCATTAATGCATGTAATAAGGGGTGCTGGAAGAGGAAAAAATTATGCTTGCCCTTTCTTCTCTATGCATTGTCATTGATTACAGTCCCCAACTAATCTTCCTCTTTGAGCAATGCAGAGATCAGACACTATTATCAAAGACAGTCATAAAAATACTAAATAATATTAAAATGGCTTAAGTGTTTCTTAAAGAGTGTGCTTGAGTGTCTAAAAATATTTAGGTTTCCTTGAAACAAAAAAAGTTGTTGACATTAACACTGCATGAACTAGAAGACACTGAACTGATGACAAGTTCCCCAGGTAAAGATCAAACTGACATGTCAAGCTACAACAAGACTAGGATACAGTCTGATCAAGGAATCACAGCAAGTCTTTTTAGTGATACAAGACTTTTGCACTCCTGCTCTTCCTATCCCTCAAAACAATATAAATGAAGTCTATCTTAGGTCTTCAAACCTAAGACGAGAAAGATCTTTTCCCTTATCATATTATTTCCCATTTTAAAGTACACCCTGCTTTAAACAGCCAATTTACAAATTTGCCAGCGACTTAATTTTGCAGTTTCAAAAGAATGCAGGTTTTCTAACTTTTAATTAAAAATACTGAAGATAAAATATTTTGAAGTTTAATTCCTAAAGTCTTTAGAAAAGCATAGAGAGAAATTCCACAAGGTATTGCAGGAAGTGGTTTGACAGGTAAAGCCAAAGAGAAGCTAGGAGAAATATGGATGATAGTCTAGTAAACAAACACTGGTAGGCTTAACAGCAGAAAATGCCAGAAAGCGGAACTGTGAGTGAAGGCAGACACGTGTAAAGCAGGAGGAAGCATAAGAAACAAAATAGTTAAGTTGCAGGTGAACTTCTACTGCATGCTTGCACATGAGAAGTCTGGAGTCTGCTGAGACCCACCAACAAGAAACTCAATTCAAAATTAGCAGCAGAAAATCTTGCATGCAAGAACTGTGCAGAAGCACAATATCTAATAAGGTCTACATGTAAGTGCAACTCAATATGTGACAGATAGGGACTTGAAAATGCAATGTCTCTCCAGCACAGTTTCCACTTGGATCTCCACAAAGAGTCAGAAATTACAGATAACCTGTTGGCAGATACTACAGGAAGCTGGAGAAACAGTTCTTTCTCCTGTTCTCATCTTCTGCAACTGTTTCCACGGACAGCGAGGGTACAACGTCCACTACATTTCACCAGCTAGAATGATCCTTCGTATTTTAATTCAGACACCAATTTAATACATTCAAGAAGTCTCACTGTTGTCAGAAGTGAGAAATATAATGAAACCCAAAAGTCTGAAAGTGAAATTGAAGACAAACCTGAGGTTAAAATGAAGTTACACAAATGAAGGTATTTTGAGACATGCAGTGAAATTTATGCCTATATTTTAAGCAGCAAATTAATTTCTTTGACAAAATTAATTGAAAGGTTACAATATGATAACCCCGACTTTGAAATTTTAGAACATGATTCTAGTCTGCAAATAATCATGTGTAGTGAACCAAATGCAAGAACTGCAGTCATGCAGATCATGGATTGTTACATTTGCTGGTTGAACAGGTCACTTAAAGATGTTGAATTCAATTCATCCCAATAAAAAACTGATTGCTGATACAGAATACAGTTAATACTGTCTTATTATAATGACAAATTATCAATTTACTAATGTATGTTGCAAATGCAGTTAGGTTGAATGAAAAATAACACATTTCAGTGGAGTACTGTGTACAAGAACACATGTGTTTCCAAAAGGTTTCTCCACAAAGTCACAACACACCAGCACAGATACACACTGTTTCTTCAAGTGCTGACTCCCTTTTGTGTTTATGTGGTCTGGGGATTTTTTGTTTCTTTGTTTGTTTGTTGGGGTTTTTTTTTCCCTTTACTTATCCTAGGTGAGTTTGCTGCAGCTCAGTTCTTCCAAGATGCAGAAAAGAGACCCAGGTATACTTCATACTTATACTTCACACTTACCTTTCAAAATGAGAAAAACCAAACAAACCGAACCAACCAACCAAAAAGCACCCCCACTTTGCTGCTGCAATTGCTGTCAGTTAAAGCCAAGTTCCCTTTTCAGTAGCTAACCTTGTCACTCTAAACTGCAACCTGAGAAACACTGCAAGAAAATGAGATACAATGGCATACAATGCAAGAATGCACAGGTTGTATGACACACAGGGCTTCAGCCTGTACCTTCTCTGTCTACTGCTGTAGCTAGACAAAAATTAGTTAGAGGAGTATATGTGACTGTGTCACAAACAGTTAAACAACTGGCATTTTGCAACAAAAAAAGCAAAATTGAAAAGTCCTTTAGCAACTTTATTTGCCAATGTAGAACACTTTTTTAATATTATGGCATTTATTTCTTATACGCAATAGAACTGCGAAAGAATCATCATTGTCTTCCTGTTCACATACAAAGACTAACTAGCACGTTATATCCCTGCATCAAAATAGCAGAATTTGGCCTTACTAAAGCATAAAAAGACAGACAACTCCTAAACATAGGACATCTACAGTTGACCTGTTGGAGTTCAAAATTATCTACATCTAGCAAGGTAATTCTAAATCCATCCATTTGAAGTGCTGGAAGAAATCTAAAGGGTTACAGAGATTTCAAAACAAACTGTTTTCCACATTTCAGTCAAAAATTAACTGCCTATTTATAAAAAAAAAAGTAATTCTACTATATACAAATGTTTTTAAGATGTAAATGCACTTGTCATCTTTCATGTAAGCAGGGTGCTGGTGTCCCAAATTAAACAAAAGAAGAAAAATTAGGGTTGACAAGTATGTCGCTGTGTAACTAGAAATTACATATGCCTTTTGATATTTCAGTTTTAACTGTTGAGTATCTTTTCATCAGACTATTGCCATTAGAATTTTTGTACTGTATTTTTAAATTAGACAAATAACAGACGAAAAATGTGACAAGTATATCAAATCTCATATAGCAGATCTGACGTACTTAATCTTTTACTGTAAGACTGGTATTTAATATATTTGAAATGTTTCAAACAATGCTCCCGTAACATGCCAAATAAGAAATGAAGATTTAATTCTACTATATTCAACTTATGCCAAGCACAGAATGAATATCGAAAAACCAAACAATCAACTTTCAGTTGAAAGTGCAAAATCACCTGAGACTTTCAATGCAATGCGAAATCTTAAATACTACAAAAAACTCGCATTCAGTATCTGACACCATCAGTGAAATACAGAAAAAATATATTTTAAAAAGACTGTTAGACTAGCCTCTGCAACTCTGTATGCTGTGAACTTTGAGTGAATGCTGGCTAGACAGCACAGCAGCCAGCATTTAAAAACTGTTTTATGAAGAGAGATCACCATATCTGAATTCCTCAGAAAAATAAATGAATACTCACTTTTTGTGTGGTAAATAAATCCACACTTAGTATAGTCTCAAATTTAAGTAGTTGAATGAAACGTGCCACATTATTAAAAATAATTTGACATTTGCATGCAAAAGCTCACATTAATGATGTAAAAACTGAATGCCCACATCCTAGAACTACTTTAGCTTGTATTGCACAAATTTTAATAGAGAAAAGTCTTATCTATCCGAACTGACAGTAACACAGCCACCTTGTTCACCCTCCAAAAGACTAGAGGCTTGGAATCCAGAAGAAATCACAGAGCCTAACTTTGTCAGGTGACTACAAAAAAGTATACACCTTTAAAATAGAATTTTTAAAAACCCAACAAAACACAACCTACTACTGAGAGAATGAACACAAATGAAAAGACCTTGGACCCTGAGCTAGCAGATTGACCAGTATACACAAAAAAATATCTGAAAACATACTCAGCAACTCACTAACATTATGTTTCCCATTATTTCTTTCATCTCTTTTAATTCTGTTAATACCGTAGATTTAATTAGAACAATGTTTCAAACAAGAAAAAAGAACTAAACTAGATTTCATTGTTGCTACATGTTAAAATTGAAGTCTTTGTAGTAAAGACTCAGAAGTCAACATTTAAATTAAAACAAAAATTTAATTGAAAGTTATTTATTAACAATAAATCTAATTAAGTTAATAATACCTCCTTCTAACACCAGCAGTCACACCTCGGATCAAAATAAAGGGGCAAATGTATAATTACATTGCGCACCAGTTCTTTCCGACACTCAGAACATTCATATTTCAAGAACAAGTATGTTGAAAAACTAAACAATAAAAGTTTTAGCACATAGGCTAAATTAAAATCTGCCCCATGCAAACAATTTGGCCTTCCTTATATTTAAAACTGTAACAAAAAACATATGTACAAGTAAATATCTGATAATTACAGGACAACTGCCTAAGTAAGCAAGGCATATGCTTTTTCCACACTGGCAGAAGCAAGGTACAACACATCAATATTACGTACTTTTCAAAGCCTGCTCAAAAGGCAGGATTAATAATTCTAATTTCTTCTTCAGAACTGCTAATTTATTACAGTTCTTCTCATTCTTCTATTCTCCCTTCTATTTCCCTATGAATTATATGACGCAAAGAAGTGTTGTCCCCCGTACTTATGAGACAGATAACTGCAAATATTCCAAGGATAAATAGATTGTCAAGGTTTTTGGATAAGGATTTTCTCACTATTCTATATATTACAAGACTTTAGGTAGTCAAATTAAAAATGAATGTTCACATTGACAGGAGTTAACAAAGGCATTTTAAAGATAAAGACAAACTTAAGTGACATGACTGACATGACATAGACAATGACTGACATGACATAGAGAACCCTACAGATGCAGGGACAGAATCCTGCCTCCCCTTTTTGCACTCTCAGGTTAGGCTTTACTCACTTCTCAAAATCTGTAACAGTGGAGGACAGATTTTTTTGCCTGTAAAAGCTCCACTTAATACAAACCCCATTTTTATCTCCAAAACAGCCTCCATTTCAAGAAGCAAGTCAAGTGTACCCATATAGGAAGAAAAAAATGTTATTATTTACATATTGGATTATACTTGATTGTCTTTGTATAGCTTTTTTCTGTATTTTTCTGTAATTTTTACTGACACTGAAAAGAAAGCAAACAAAAAAACTGGAATGGAAACCAGAAAATTCTCTTATTGCATTGGTTCGTATGGCTCAACAACAGAATTGGCAATACATAGATGTAACTTCCGCACAAAAGATTTATTCAGCTTTGAGTCATCTGGCTGATGTTGTTGACCTTGACTATTGTAGCCATGAGTCTAAAAAAAGTAACAATGTTGATGGCATTAACAAGGCAAAACATTTAGGCCACTGTCATGATTCCCAGAGGTACTGCCTATATATAGCATGTAGCACTGCCTGTGGTGTTACTATAAGTATATAGTAATACATACATAACTTCTGTCAGCTGTGTCAAGAACGCAATCAGTAACATTAATAGGCTGCCATCCCTAGAGGACAGAAGTGCAAGACTGAAGAGATTTCTTTGATTACACTGCAGCTTCTAGTAAGCTCATTGATCTAGTGAGTATCAGACCTCTCTGCCCTTTTATTTGCACTTCAAGTCTGCCTCTTGTTTGTATAATCACTTTCAATCCATTTCTATTTCTAACTCCTACCCAAATTTATGTTTCTACCTCGCTCATCCAGTCCTGGTTTCCCTCTTTACTTCACCTTCGTTCCTTGCTTGATACCAGTCTTCATTGCAAGCTTTCATTCCAGTCTGCTCCCTTCCTTGCAGTTATCGTATTTTCTACCAGCATGGGTATCCTCCCCATGAACAATTCCATCTACCCAAAAGCATTACCTTTCAAATAGTCCAGATCAGGTGTTCTCTGCATTTTAGTCAGGCTTCCAGCTTCTTCATTCTGCTCGGTAACAGCAGTGAGAGCATCAAAAAAGGAATACTTGCTGGTGCTTGACCAGTATAGTTCAAAACATAGCTGCAGTATTGAAACTCTGGGCCAGACCAGCAACATGGGAAATTCATAATCAGAAAATTCTTAATGTTACTCCTAACCACTTCCTGAGTATTTTCATACTCACATTTTTCCAGAATGTCCTATCTGTGGCATCATCATGCCCTTGCTAAGGTCAAATTTTCAGTCTCCAGATGAAATGCTTGGAAGTTTCAGACTGCATCAGGAAAATTATTTGCCTTTTAACTCACCTTTTAAACATGGGAAAATTGATTATTTCCTTTCAAAAAAAGAGCTGTTCTTGTAAAAAACTGCAATCACTAGTACTATTTGAAAGCTAACATAGAAATATCATATAAAAAAATATTCAGCCAATCGGGCATAGTTGTATCCATTAAGGAACACCGAGTAACTTTACTAACACAACACCACACAGCACTGATAGTAGCACTCAAGAACACAACTAAGGCCTAAATGTTTTGCCTTGCTAATGCCATCAACTTTTTTTCTTTTTTAAAAAGAAAGCTGCAAAAGTCAAGATCTAAACCAGCCAAACAACTCAAAATCTTTAAATTTTGCAGTCATAAAGATTGCTGAAGAACAGGGAACTTCTACTATACAATATTTTTTTCCCTCAACAAATCAATGTGTCATTCTTAAAAAATCCTTCAGTGCACTGTGTGTTTGACTCACTCCCAGTGATCCACTCCCAGTCATCTGTACGCTATTTCAGTTTAATAAAGTAGATACTTTTCATGCCATACTTGGAGACAAACTGTAGAGCAGAGCTTTGTTTGTTTGTTTTGGGTTTCTCTAAGTACTAACTTGGTGTACTTAGTACTAACTAAGTACTATCAAAGTGGAGGAGCATGGAAAAGTGACTGTATGTTCCTTCTTAACATGTCTAGCTTGGGGATTAACAAAAAATCCCCAAACAATTTTTTTTACTACTTCAAACTGGCACCATTCAGCCAACACTATGATATGTAACCTTAAAGAGGTTTTGCTTATAATCACCATCTTCACTTTGATTTTTACAAAAAAGTTGCAGAGAAAGTACATCAACTGGACAACAGGCACTAAGGACTAAGACACACCTTTAATAGAAATGCAGTACTACCTTTAAATGATCAAATACTACAGAACAGTCCTAGAGGCAAAGTGAGTCTTGTAAGTAGACCCAATGCACTAGATCAAGAAATGAGCATATAAAATCTGACAACTTTCTCTTCGCCTTTGTTAGCTTGTGGGAATGCAAACATTTCAAGCAAAAAGATACTTTAAATATACATTAAATTATCTATTATTCAGATACAAATTTAAATGCACAAGATTAAAATCCAGAGCATATATTGTGAGCACAGAAGTAGTAACAAACGATAGAAGAGACACTTTTCTTTAAGGTAATAAATCCTACGATCTTTTTATTTTTAAGGCCCAGTGAACAAGCACTGCAGGTCTTGATTCACAGATTACAAGCGTGCTTCTTGTAATTACCTCCCTATCAATTTTTAAAGCACCACAAAATTTCTACTAAGCTTGCCATACACCATTCTATAAAACAATCAAAACAAGAAACTACAAATTGTCACGTCAATCACTGATTTACTGAAAATTAATACAAGATCACCCTCAAAATGCCACGTACTATGTTACTGCAACTAATTTCTACTTAGTATTAACCAGGCATTCATGGGATAAGCAATTTAGATGTATTAGTTTTAGATATGACAAATCAGACGTTCAAAGGACCTAAATGTTAAGATGTGCACAGTATTCACTACTTACAAAAAAAACCCCAAAAATCAGACTAACTTATATTATACTTCCTTAAAACAGAGGCTCTTAAAGCACCTAATTAATTACTAACATCTCAGTCATTCTAAATACGTTATACCTGCCCTTCTTCAATAGTTTATCATTCTCTGCTGAACTACTGTTATAGTATGCATTTTCTAATAATTTTACCTTTTCAGAACTGTAATTACATCTATTACAAAAGTGGCCAGATTCTTTGGAAAAAATCCCAAACAATCTCAATGAATTTCATAAGAACATAGCTATGATGTCTTTTATAATTCTTTCTATTATATATAAGCAATGAAGCAAGATAATCACAAAAAACAAGTATTAAAGAGATTATAAATCATAAAAGCTGCTTTAATCATTAGGGGGTATATGAAAAATGATTTAGGAACTAAGTAAAGTCTGTGAGAAAGAACTTATAATAAGAACTTGTCAAAAGTTAAAAACACAGACCAAAAAAAACTTTTTAATTGTACTGTATATCTTAGCTCCTATCAATCACTGTTAAAATAATTTCAGAGTTTAATAAGCAGATATTTACCTGCTGGAACAAGACAATCTTTCCAGTCAAAATATCCCGCATAAATGCCAGGTTCTAATGACCCAACTATTGGATCTGCCTTGAATTCAATGTACATTTCAAACAGTCTTTGATCCAGCTCTTTCAAGGATTCCATACTGACCTAAAAAACAAAACAGAAAAAAAAGAGAGAAAAAGAACATAACAGTCATTAATTATAAGAATTAAATCACATACCCCAAAAAACTTATGTCTCCTGTAATTTTCGGTAAAGAACAGCAATTACTTACACATTTAAGTTCATAATTGCATACATAAAAAACTGGGAACTTCCATATTATCTGTCCATCCTACCCAGTATGAATGTTTTTTTCTGATTGTGCTCAGCCACAGACATTTTTGGGAAAGGTCCAAGAAATGCCAACACAGGTAGATCACTCCATAATTGTCTAATGGCATGATTTTTTTTTTCCAGCATATCAAGAGGTCTTGTTCTTGCACCAAGTAAACAACTGAATTGTGCCAATGCTTTAAAATAGGCCCAAAATAATTTCCATCCTGAAACATGAAGATCTTAATATAATACTTAAAATCTATGAATTGTAATATTACAATTTCCTACTACTTTACTTGAAAAATACATATTTATTTATGAGTCTCTGCTTTCTGACACTGTAGATGTGAACCGTAGATGTGAATGTCTCCTCCTCTACTTTAAGACACCACTGTACAACAGATGCATAAACTGCAGCTCACAAACGTCTGCAGAATTTTTCTCTTTAACAGCTCTCTATGCATTTTTTTATTAATTCACAGAAATTAGCCAGAGTGAAAGCTAAAGGGATATGCACAATTTTCTCATTGTATCTGAACAACTTTAAATTTTATACAAGACTTTTTTATTAAACATAGGTCCCCCTTGTCATTCTAGCTTTTAAAACAATTCTGGAACACAATGCGTAACATAAAATGTTAAAGTAGAAAGACAGTATTTTAGCATGACAGTGAATACTAGACGCAAATAAAATATGCTGAAAATGTCACATGACTTCTGCTCAAATGTATTTATGTTTATAAGAGCTTAAGAGATAGCAAAGTAAAGCTTTTAAACTATTACTCATTTTCCTCAACTTTAACAGAAGAAAAGCATATATGTATAATAATTTCCAGAAGTAGAGGGAAAATACCACAAAAGTGAGCAAGAAGGCAAGGCTCTAGACCAAACTGGGAAGCTGAAGGGAAGAAGGGAGGGAAGGGAGGGAAGGGAAGGAAGGGAAGGAGGGAAGGGAGGGAAGGAGGGAGGGAAGTGAGGGAATACTGACTCCTTATAATTCTTTTCTCTCTGAAAGACAAAATATTTAATGCTGCAAGCTGCAGAATACGGGATGAAGCTTATTCACTGCAGGGATGCCTCTAAACTGGGTTCTCCTCTAGCATGCCTCTATTGTTAAGTGAAGAGAAAATATTATAGTAAAATAAATTAAGAAACTTATAGAAATTTAGGTGACAGAACAAAAAACTGAAACAATCAACTAGCCCCCACTAAACTAAACCTCTGTGGGCTTTTAGTCTCTCTCAAAATGAATGAAGGGTTCAAAAACTGCCATCTTGAGGACTATCTAATTATCCAAATCTTCCCAGCTAGCCCTACCGATTGATGTGTCCCTAATATGCAGTACTGCACCAGTCAATACTTTCAAAGAGTTAACAGATTTGAAATTAATCTGCAACTTCAACATTCAAGTTTTGTCATTTTTAAACCTACCAGACTTTTAATGGCAATACTTTGACATGGCTGTACAAGACAGAGAGTTGAATACATAACAGATGTCTACTTAGCTTATACAGACAACAACTGTGTCTACCTCAACTCTCAGTTGTCTCAGCAGCAAAGAATGGCAACGTCCAGAGTAATTTTGTATACTGTACTAACCATATAAATCATACCAACCCCTTTTAAATGCTATTCAAAATTCCTTTGACCACAGAAATTCAAACAACATTCAGGCAGAACGAGACTAAGGATGTACTGTATAGTAGAAACATCAGTTTCATCAGTACTCTGTACTGGAAAAGATAACATTTTACTTCCAATCAACAAACTTTTCTGGAAATAAACTAGCTTTATGGTCCTAAGGATTAAGTCACAACATTTCTCATAAAAAATGATTAATTGTTACAAAAAGGCAGGAAAATGAGACAGCCACTGCCGCCCACTTTGACATTTTCATTCTTTGAAAAAAACAAAACCCCAAAACTACCCAAAAAAGACAACAAAAAACCGGAACTAGTTTATGAACAACAGCTATCAGTAATGCAGATTGCCAGATGAAATAATTTATCAAGTATATTTCTGAGATAACGATCTTTTCTTCTCTGCATTAAGAAAACACAGTGACATTAAACAGCTTTACTGAGAAATCTGATAAGATCTGTCATTGAACAACACAAGTCCTGAATAAGAGGTCACATTTTCTATACCAGCTATTTAAGCCTTACAGGACCACATATAACCATATTGTTGTTGTTGTGTCCAACTGATGCTTGGAGTTCCACTTATCTGTAGAAGGCTCACCTAAGAGTCCTTTTGGCCATACGAACACATGCACTTAATTTCCACAATAAGTAAAACAAATGAAACACATTTCCTTCAGGCAATGATGCTTCATTCCAGCTCTCACTTACTTGAATTATCTTTTCAACACCTTGAAAGCCATGTTTCTCAAAATGTTCAGCTATATTTAGGAAGGTATGACGTTCCAGATAACGGCAGTTGCTCAGTGCAATTAAAAGCCTCTGTTCCTAAAAAATTGTTTTAAGAGAAGAAAGAATATAATAGTTAGAAAAAAGAAACACGAGCAATATTGTAAATGTATAGTATTCTATTGACTTTGTGTGTGATAAACACGCTGATAAATAAAATGGTGTTTCCAAATATTTTTGTCAATAAAACAACAAGAACTGAATGAATGGTACAGTGATTGAACATGATTTCTTGTGGGATCTGGAACATTCACTGGAATAGCTCTGACTAATACAGAACTGTGGTTAAGACTTCTTTACAAAATAAGATTTGGACAGCTTTCCAGGAAGCTATTTCTGGCTTTTACTTTGTTTCAAGAAATATGCTAAGAATTCTGACCATCATAAACATGTAACTGAAGATCATCTTCACTTTCACACGATGCTGGCTAAAACAAGGGAAGCAAAACAGGTACTGAATGAATGCATTCACCCATTCGAAAATACTAGAAGTTTCATAAGTACATAATCTAATTTCAGCAGTTAATTTGAAAAAAATTCTAGGTGATTATAACTTATATCTCTCCTTCAGTGTTTTTTTTTTTTATTTACATGAGGGTCAAATGCATTCTGGAGTTGACACTTCAGGATTGCCCTTCCCTGACCTTGGTGCAACAAGATGTAGTTTCCAAAGTGAGAAAGAACCAAACGAGACAGATCTACTATTTAAATAGACTTAGTCTTCCCTCTGCCCCTTTCCTTCCCACAATTGGAAAACATTTTTCTACCTCAGACGGAGGTTCAAAATCAATAGCAGCAAATATTTTGAAAACAAAATTATTTGGCAATGAAATCATCATAACACTGCAGATCTAATTGAAAATGCTGTTGGTTTTCAGATCCAGAAGAACTCCTGATAGCTTGGTATTCCGGTAATATGATGACTAGTGTTGAGATGTGCAGCTGACTACTACTTTAAATTATAATCAGTTGGTATATAGACTATTCAAAAAATGAGCATTTAAAAAATACAGTGATAAATCTTACTCTGGTCACTCACTTTCTCTGTTCTCATTACTCAAACAGGAAAGAGAAGATAAAGTGTTCTGTGCTTTACAGAAAAAAAAGATTAATAATAATGTTTGGTTTCCATGGTATCAAAAATTATTGATTTTTTCTTTTCTATTTAAAAGTTCATAGCTACAGCATATGGAAGGATGCTTGGAACAGTCACAGAAACTTACTCTGTCAACAACTAATATAAAAATCTATGTGTTGCAAGAATAAAATGATATAAATAACTAATTAGTATAGTCTGCAATTCAGAAACTTGGCCTGATTTGGCAATCTGGGATTCTTTATTGTAACAGGAATCCTTATTACTCTTGTAAAAGAGGCAAAGCCGAGCTGCTTACAACTTTCAAAACCTACACTAAGGAATATTAACCTCACAAGAGGTTCTCACTATGTTTCTTGCAGTGAACAACAACATTTTTTTCCCATCAGCCACTGAACTTGGAGAAAGTACATTAACCAAAGTCAAATCGTCAAGAACATTAAAAACTTTTCTCCAACTTCCTAAAAAACAAAACCAATTCCAAACAATTTGCACAAATAATCAATACTTAATGTCAGTAAAGTGGGGTTTTTTTGGTAAAAACTACATTACTGAATATCTGTATCTTCACGGGTTTTAAAGAGTAACTAATAATCAGACCAGTACTTATAATTTCAAACAAGGTGATGAATCAAAAGAAACATCTTTAGTTGTTTTAACATCAGTACTACTTTTCACTGATTTCAATGATGCCATTTCAGTTTCTGAGGAGGACCTGCTTTCAAAAAAAAAAGTCTTCAATAGTTACTTTAAGATTATATACTAAAGTATTGTAAACAAAAGACCACATTCCTGTAACTTTGGAAAGTATTACATTTCACATCAGCTTTTAGAAATAGAAGTCAAACTTACTGAAGAAGGACTTGAGTCTTCATGAATGCTTCCAAACAAATCTGGAGATGAAACATCAACTGAAAGACTAAGAATATTGTTTAAAAAGTGAGTAGTATAGTGATTTTGATTATCTGATACATGGTGGATACAAGTTGGAACAGAAGACTGGAATCTTGTTTCATGTCCCATCACACCAGATAATAAAGCAGCCCACATTGCTCAGTTTTTCTAAGATGTCCACAAAGCCTGCAGGAGCTTTGTGGACAGACAGTACTATTCTAGCTACAGACTTCTTAAAGCATTTTCATTTTCCCTAATTTCTCTGGTTTACCACAGATTCTGATTTGCTTGTGTATCTATCCAGGCAACAGAATAATCCAAATAGCAAAAAAGAAAGTAGTATTAGGAACACAATTAATTTCCCTTTTTTCTAATGCATATTGCAGGTACCAATATTTGCCAAGTCTCTGGCTTTTCACAAAGAAATGATTGGTACTCTTGGAAACTCAGTCTATTCTCATCGGTTTTGGTCTCTAAAAGAAGTGGCTGACAAGCAGTTATGGAACACAACCGTTCATGAATTTAGCAGAAATACCAATAGAACTGGTCAAAATAAAAAGGGAGGAAAAGAAAGGCAGAGGCTGTTTCTCCATGAATAGACATTACATAGTGACAGACAACTCATTCTATGTAAGGTCATGTCAAAAACACCACACCTGCTTCTACAGCACACTACACCACCTGTCACTGAATAAAATAGTATAACTAATACCATATTAATTATCTTGTACAATATTTATTATAAGATATCACTCAATTGTTTGGCATAAAAAGTATCTACTCTTATTTCAAAGCATCACTAACCAGAGGCAAAAGTATTCACAAGAAATATGAAATACCAGAGAGGATTAAACTACACCACCCCTGAAATTTGAGACTTGCAACTTCAGAATACTACTCTTAGGTCCTATTTATTTTACTTACTGTGCTGTATCAATATCACCATCAGGTTTGGTGCTCAGTTGTTCCAAGCAGTCTATAAAGACCTAGAAAACAATAAAGCAAGATCTACATTTTCTGCTAAAACTAAAGAAAGTTCTTAAATTCACTTTCACTGTAGTCAGTAGCAGCAGAACAATCATTATCACCTTTCTTTGTGCTAAACTTTACATACATTAATACAGTGCCATTTTAGTTACGCTCTGTTTACTTGTAGCAAAACACAGGAGTTTTTAATCCTGCTAAGAGATTCTCAGCATGCACGGCTAAAATTATGCAGCGATAATCTGCAGATTTGCAAAGAAGGCCTTGTTAGCAGTTTTCAGCTGTTCAATCTGAACAGTTGGTCCTAAGTAAACATCACAGAAACATCACTAAAATCCATTTTTTACTTTGGCTCATGAATTCTTATTTGAGAAGACTACAAGAATGGTTCAAAAGCCTAAAGCATGCTATTACCTAATTTCACATCTGTTTAAAAAAAACAACAAAACAAAGAGATTTTGTTACAGAGAATATTGGGTTCTGATACAAAAATTAAAAGCTGTATCTTCAGCTGATGAAAATCAGCATTGCTCCTTTTACTGTAATAAACAGCCACAATCAGTAAAATACTTGAATATGTCACCCACTCGCCCTCTGAGGATTTGATATGATCAGATTCAGCTAGTAAGCTCTACATACTTTTAAGTAAAACATTTCTCAGTATCCCAGAGCGTATTAGTGGAATAACACAGTCATCAACTTAAGCTACCCTTTGGGAGGTGGGCAGGGTACAAAGCACAGATTTTTGTTGATCACTTGTGTTCACAATCTCATACTTAGAAGTGCTCAAGTTACCTGCATGATCCCAATGCTTAGCTGGCATACATCCTCCTGTGTTTTCTGCTGCTGGAAAACCTGAAGATGCAAGCATATTATTTCAGCAGAAGAGCTTCACATGGCCTTATTCTCAAGGAAGGCCTGAGTAACCCATCCCAATAGATGTAACACAATTATAGGAATGGCTGCTGGGACACAGTATTTTCTCATGGATCAATTTTAATTCCTCCCAACTCTAAAAATTGAGAGAGAGAATACAAGTCCCAGTAAATAGTCTGACAAGCATGAGGAGGTAACACACTAAAAGGAAATAAGGCCTAGTATCTAGTATGTGTGATATGTATCATTATTGGTTAATGGAATTGCAGCAAAAGCTCCCAGGAGATTCAAAGATCTTTGCACCCTAACAAGAAGGATTCTTCACTGCAGATACTTCTGAATAATGCTCATTAAGAAACTAGACAAGCTAGCCATAAAATTAAAATAAGGGAGGAGAGAGAAACCATACCCATACAGAGGGGACCAAGGGACCTTCGAAAAGTGTTAAAATTCCTTAGATCACTGAAACTTGAAAGAAAACACCAGTATCACAATCAATCAGGGCCTTAAGGTATTAAGCGGATGGGGACAATCAGGACTCCTGATTAAGAACAGAGTTTACAGAAGCAAAAAGCAGACTTTTCTGCAAGTAGTTTGGATGCAACACTGAGTGAAGAGTAACTCTGAGGAATGCTCCTCCTCTTTTTTTTGTGTAAATAAAGTCACTGCTATCTAAAAATTACATTACTAGCATTTTTTCAAAAAAACTCCTTTAAAGGTTAAAAAATTGGTCCAATCTGCCCAGTAAACACACAATTACCCCTAACAAAGGAAACACAAACAGAATTCTAAGAGCTAGCAGCAGTGAAAAGGGTGTGCATGGAAAAAATAAAGAGGAAATTTATACTCCTGTATCATTCTCTGAAAGTTCTTGTTCTGAAACCCAACAGTAATTTACATAAAAATAACAAAAATAAATGTTTAAATCAAAACTTACACTGGCCTCTCCAGGTCTGCAGTCCAACACAGTTTTAAGAGATTGCAAGGAATGGACAATACACTGTTCAAACTGGGACGGCTGAAAGGCAAATGACTTGTTACCTTTAGATAAGCATGTCAAATGTATATTACACAAATGTAAAAAAAACTTCCATGCCACATGGTAAACTCTTTATTTTCAAATTATTCCAATTAAGAGGGAAAAAAAAAATCATGATTCATATATTAACAGAGGACCCTTTTGTAGTGATGTACATTTGTACTTAATTTATCTACAGAATTATTACTATAGATCAATGTACTTTTTTTTATCTGAATGAGAGACTTCTACACCAAACAGCTTCCTCTAAAAGGGTCATGAAAGATTTTTAGAGCTTGTTTCTGGTAGCATATACTGACAATTACATTATAGATGCCTGTGACATCCTACCTCTTCACCACCTTGATCTAAGTTATGATAGAATTTTACCTGGGATATCCAATATTTCTGCATTTTATTTCAGCAAAGAGTTTCTCAGAAAAACAGACTGAAATTGTTTTTACATAGAGGAGAAAAACCCTACTGGTTTGGGGGGCTTATTTTACCTTCAGGTTTCAAAACCCGAGGTACAAATGTCTTAATGTACGTATTAATTTCACTCTGAAAGTGCAAACAAGTTCACAGAATCAGAGTCATCAGTCAGTTTTTCCTTGTCTTTCTCTCTTCCCTGTTAAGTCACATCTCTTTTTTAAAAATAAAATAAGGCTGCCTGCTGGTATTAGGCAGGAAGCTGTTCTACAGGGAAACGCGAAGCAGAGAGGTGTCACTGTCCAAAAAAGAGGGGCATTATGCTATTGGATTTGGGTCAGACAGGTGGACAAAAAAGGCTTCAAAGCTACGTGAACCTGCTTTTCATCCAGTAGATAGTTTATGGCAAGTCACCAACTTTAGGCTTATGAGTAACTTTTATTTCTGTAAATGCTGGGATGGAGATGGATCATGAAAGTGATGCCTGCATAGCAACCTGAAAATCACGAAAGAAGTCTCTAAGACAATCTGCTCTTGTTTTTTTGTTTCTACATAATAAAACATCACACCTGAGGTGAAGAAACCTGTTCAGATATGTTATTCTTTGGATATTATGAAATGGAATATAGTTCAGTGTCTTACTGTAACTTTTACCTGGAATACAAATTTACTATTCTAGTAGATAAATAACCCCGCTATGACAAAACATAGCAAATTTCCACTGTTAAAATTTGGCGTGTCTTAACCACGGCCTCAGAAGGTATCTAGGGAAGTGCTGTGTACAAAGAATTAATGAGTGATTTCTAAATAAAAAAAACCAACTTAGGCAGTTTTTAAAAAAAGATGGGCTAGGATACAGGAAAAGCATAAAGAAACAAAGCTTTTGTGGAAGATCCTTCCTCCTCCCTCCATTTTACAGATGAATAGAGTGAAAGCCAGAAAAGTTAAGGGACTTGCCCAAGTCAGCAGCAACTGAAACCAGGACCAGAAGCTGTAAATCTGGTTGTAATACTACAATTGCCTAACAACACTCCATTCTACAATGTGTATATTGTGACTGCCCTCCTACTCAACTTCAAACACATATTTATAGAAGCAAACAAGAAAAACTAAGAGTCTGTGGAGCATTCTCTTAGATAATACACACAAAGCAACTCTCCCTCCCACAGGCCCTTTCTGCTTTCGCAGATTGTTTTTAAGTCACTCCTACAACGTGCTTGCTGTGTTTTAGGCATTACTCATTACTGTTTATTTCCAGAAAGCATCTCACTAATTTATCTGAATTTGGTTTCAAGTCATTTGTTGTTTGTGTGTAGGCAATCTCCTAAATTAGTTGCTTTTCAGTTCAATTTCTCATTATAACATGTAAGTGACCTATTTATTTAACTACATACCAATTCCATGGTAGCATGCCTACTAATAAGTTATGAACCATTTTTATGTGAACTGAACTTGTTGTGACCTCAAAAATAATTTTTACTTTACTAAACCACCCTAAAAGAGGATGCTTAACTATGAAAGTTATTATTGTTTATCTCAGCAAAATAATGCTAGATGTCAAACTGATACATTTAAATAACCTTATTTAAGGCAGAAAGTCATGCTACGTATCTTGATGCCCAATTCTTGTTTATTTTTGCCTTTCAATAAATGGCACAAATGTGCAATGCTTTTATTTATGTTTTTTTCTCCTGTTTTGCACCTTCAAAAATATTGCTGTGTAGCAGTATCATTATCACTTAAAGTTACGTCTGAAGTAACAATTTTAGAACCACAAATAAATATCTGGAAAAGGAAGAAAAGAAAAACATAACTTTGTGTTTGGTGATGGCATCTGTTAAGAGTGCTGTAAATAAAAAAACATCCAAACAAAAAATTCTGTGTTTTTCATCTTCCTGTTTTGTATCTTAATAAGACTATAGACACCAGTATGCACACATACAGACAAAATCCATAATAATTTATTTTTTGGAGAACATAGAGACCAGTTTCATTACACTCACAAAAAAAACAAACAAAACAGAAAACCAGCCTACAAGACACACAAGTGTACCCACCAACGATGTCAAACCTTCATTGTCAACAACCCAGTCTTCCTTTTCAGCTAACCTCTTTATATCTGTAAGACACAGCAAGAGGGGGAAGGCGTGGGGGGAGGGAGAAGGTATTCATTTTCATTATTAAAAACTCCTTGAACTTGAAAAGATAAACCACAGACATTGGGACTGCAATGACTAGGCATACAAGCAAATAGCACTAAAAGCTTCAAAGCTTTCAGCATTCTCAAATGACTAAGAATGGGACTCATACATGGTATGCTGGTGACACCACATAGAGAAATATCTCTATGATACATGGCAAGAGTTGCATGAAGCACCTCCTTTACTGGAAAGCTTAAAATTAAAGGAATATTGTGAAGGCTTTGGATTTGCTTTTAGTTTTGTAAATTTTTAATCACTACATAAAGTACCGCAATTAAGATCCCAAGTCTCTAGTCTATTATACTCCAGCTCTTAATTAAAAATGAAAGAACAACTGCCCAGCATTCTAGCAAAGACAGAAAGGACAGCATATAATTCATATTTAATAACCATAAAAGAGGCTGAGAGTCCCCACTCAGGGTCAAGGATCCATGGTGCTAGACTGTCTTCAAAAATACACAAAGGCATATACAGAAAGCACTCTTTTCCACTATCCAGAAGATGACAACTTCTATAGGCTTCCTGAAACTAACAGGAGCCAAGTAAGGATGTGAATCCAAAGCTCATGCACTGTAATCAAAATTCCTCTATGGATGCATGCATTCTGCATTGTCAATTTTTATTAGGCTCAATCAACTTGTAAACAGAACAAAGATGACCTGCGTGCAGTCTGTGGGGGCTTTGACATACAGTTTTTCACACAAATTGCTCATTGGAACTGTTTGTACATCATGAGACTTTCTTTGAAATAAGCAAAAATTTTGATGAATTACCATCTCTCCCCAAAATCCAAGAAAGGAGGACAACTAATGCATGCTGAAAGGTATCTTCACTGTCTTGGTGCTTTAATTAGCTAAATTAAGAAGCTTGGTTATGGTGTCATACTCTGCAATTCTACATCTCATGGAAGTAAAGGCCTAGTGAGGATAAAAAGTATTAAGGGATTGTGCAGAATAATTACTCTATTCATTTCCCTATATAGTAAACCTCTTAATTCAACTGATATTCTTACAAGGCTTTAGATTGCACTTGTCAGCCTTTACGTGTTTTTGAGGCTGCTAAATTTTGTATTCTGTTCTGAGGTAATACAAATACAAAAGAAACAAATTTCTTTCTCGTATTTCACTGCTCACCAAATTCCAGTCAAATACACTCATGTAAACCCCCTCTGTCTAGTCTGACATTCGCATAATTTGGCTTTCATGACCTTTATGACCAGTGATCACATATGAGAAGGAAAGAACACAGACTGCTTCTCAGGGCCACCATGAGTATACGGTGTTTATCATAAGACAACAAGAAAATGCTGTGTGTGGGCAGATTTGTCCTATTTAAATAGCTAATGGCAGAGTGCTCTATTAAACATTTGAACTGATCTGAATGCCTTTACCAACATACAACATACAGTAAGAGATGAGACTGAACTTTATAACAGCAGTTTAAGCAGATCACATTTCAGAGAGACTATAAAGGTGAGATTAAAGTCCAGGAGGTGCTTTTTTGACTTATATATTACAGATAAAGCTACATTTGAGATCCATTTCCGTAGCTCCATGAGAATATCCATTAACTGTTCTTTCACTGGTTCCCTAAAAATAAAAGTTTTTCCAAGGGCCCAATTAACCTTGTCCTGTCCAGAAAAACTATCTAAACATATTCAACATGCAATTTCGCTTTAGCTGGTAAAGAACAGAAGAAAAAGGGCCAAATAGATTAAGGCACACAGTGCAATAATATGGAATGAGAGTCATCACACAGGTGGGTATCTTTTCATAGGCACCTTATGATTAGTTGTTAACAAAAGTTTAAAAATTTGCTTAATATAGCCACCTGTGCGTAGCACACTGAAGGCTTGAGTAAAACACTTAGCTTCATGTCAGCCTACAAAATAATGATGAATCATATGTTACAGATTAAAAACTGATTAAATTGAAAGACTAAAAAAGGCCTAATATTTTAACATTGAAGGTAATTAATCTTTTGAGAAAAACCCTAATTGAAGCAGTAGATCAATCTGCTCTGATTTTAAGAGAGACATTTATTTCTGGAAGATTTACTTTATTCACATTTAAGTTTCAAAGTTGAATACATGACGGTAGGATGATGGCCTCTGATGCACATGGAGTCGCATTAGATTTAGAGAATCTGTTGCTGGCCTTGGCAATCCAGACATTTATGGCAAAAGCTGCATATACAGCAGGAAGCCTGCGGATTATAATGTTAGTAAAAGGCCTTGGCAAACACACAACTAAAATACTTCATAAATGGCTGTGATTTTTTTTTTCCCCCTCGAGGGTGAGACATCGCTTATTTAATTCTTCACTTTAGAGAAGAATTCAAAAGAGAAAGGAAACAATATTTCCAATTTGGAAAAGCTTCATCATGAGACAAATCACTTGCATTGTAAAACTGCCTTGACCCAAAGGAAACAGACCTAAACTACTGTATTCATTAGACTAGGGA
>NW_010175117.1:89919-112244 GCF_000695765.1 Mesitornis unicolor
CTCAAAACACACATTGCCATCAGCAAAGCTAAATACTTAGGTTTGTGAGATACTACAGAACTCAGAGGAGTCCACTGTTACTACCATATCTGTAATGAACATGATTATCTTCCAGAACATGGTTTGGCCTAATCAAAGGCAAAAAAAATAAAACAGTGAGCAAAGAGACCTGCAGTCAGATTCTATTACCTTCAGCTGTGTGTTGTAAAGTCACCATAATACAACGTATACGAAGGTCCAAAATAAGATCCTGGATGATCTGAAGCATATCATTGGGTATCTCCAGTGCAGTAAGAGACTCAGAACTAAGCCTGGAAAGCAAATAAAGTTAGACTGAGGTGTAAATCTGCACGGTTTTTTAAACTGATATAACTTCATTGAATTTTGAGATGTTTTCTGTGTATGCGAATACAGTAGCTTCCTCCACAGAGTATCTTTGAAAACTGATTATCCCATTCAAAGAAGATTGTTTACTTAATTCAGAAGCTTGCAAATACAGATTTATTTTTCTGTAACATTCCAATAATGTCATCACAGCAACATGCCAACCTTTCCCACTGCCACCTTGTACTTCCCCACCTGCCTTTCTGCATCCATCTCTTGTCTTATGATCCTTTTGGAGCAGAAGTAGGTTTTTTGCTGCTTTTATGGGATGCCTAGATAAAATCCTAGGTCCACAACAGGGGCATTACAACAGTAACAGCCATCAAACTGCCATAAATGGTGATGTGGCTGTGCACCAGATTGCCAAAAGTACACACATTTAAGGAGCCAAAATATACCAACCGCATCACCTGCAGACTGAAGAGTGAATTCACTCACTGGTTTGCTCTCAACTCCAACTGAACATGAATCACGAGCTACTACAGCTGAGGGTGGAAACATTCATTTCCATTTTTTCCTTAGAAATAGTAAGAGAGCAGCTGCTTGCAAAGAACAGCTTTTCAGCTTTTAAATAAAAAGGTACAGTTGTGCTCAGACTTGAGTTAGGGGCATAAGTGAAGTTCACTGCGTTTATCCAATTCTTGGATATTTAAGCAAGCACAACTCAACTGCAGTCACTGCTGTCTGCACTACTGCTAATACTGAGGAAAGCACAGGTACTAGAAAATGCCAAAGAACATGCGTAGGGAGGCACAAGCAAAGAAGTTCATGTAATAAGTGAAACATTTCCAATCACGCACCAGTATGCTCCTTACCCCTGGTGTTGGGCATAAACTATCAAAACTCCACCGTTAACCAGAATGCTATTTGCTCAGCACAACTACTGCATCAGAAGATAATCATAAATCTGCATTATCTCAGCCATCCAGGAAACACAGGATGTAAATACCAATCTGTGAGAGTTTAAGTGACTTTAGACTGCACAGAAGTCTTGCACTTGGAGTCGATTCCATTTCCAAGGGAGGACACAGATGTCACAACCCTAAGATCATCTTTTTCCTCATATAACTCACAGTAACAGATATATGTCTTTCTATCCTTACAATAAGGCAAAAGTCTTACTGATAACGGCTTCACTTTAACACATAGCTCTAATTTATCTTCTGGAACCTATTCATATTGGGCAATGACAGAGTGGCATACAAGTGAAAGACTGTGCAACCAGCCCACTTAGTATCACTAAGCTGTGTGATACTTATAAACAAGAAAAAAAATTAAGATCATAAAGCCAACTCCTTGTTATCTAATTTTGTAAATTTTTGCCTTCTTAAATACAAGCAGAAAATGGTAAATCGCTTGTGGGATGATTGAAAAGAGTAAAATTCTATCATGTGCTTAAATGACTTTACATTTGAAACTACAGAAATAAGCTATTACATAACTTTGCACCAAAGTTTTTATGCAATGTGTAGACACTTCATGAGAAGAGTCCGTCTTCACCATTGATGTGAGTCACAAGAATTTATTAGATTGTCATAGTGTGGAGGCCTGAAAAGAAAAGTACTTGGAGCACTTGCAAAATCTTCTGACCTGGTCATCAATGGTCAGTACCCCATCATGGTACGTTCAGTCCCTCTTCTGCAGATTGTCCCTTTTCTTCTTTACTTTTTACCACTTTGCGTTAGTCTAGTTCACTTTATTAAAGTGCCAACACAGTCATCAGTAAGAACATGAGGCAGGGAAAAGAGTGGGAGAGAAAGAGAAAATTGCCTCAGCTCTAAGTTCAGTTGTTCATTACCAGGGCAGTGGCCAGAAAGCAAGAGGAGATTCTCTGAAAAAGAGCCTTTGTATATCCTATCAACTCAGCCTGGATCACACCTCAGATGGCAGGTCTCTGAAACACAATTAAACTTCAGAGAATCTGTTGGTTAAGTTTCCAAGCCAAATATTACAGATATGCAAGTGTTAAATTCTAGAATTTTATAATTTGAATGGAATTGGATTGCTTCTCATAAAAAGGCAACACTGATGCCAAAGCCTGTTCCCTTGCCCCCTTAAATCTTTTCATCAAATGCCAAGTCAGTTGAAGCTTTCCATAAAATTCAGCCAGAATAAGAAACTTTTTTTTCTAAATGGTTAAAGTACAGATAATGTAACTGACAACAGACTTTGGGAAAGTGTTGAGCAGACTTGAAGACAGGTGTGTGTCACTGCTAGCTCCATCCACAATAACAATATCTAAATGTGGTTATATCCCTTTCTTTTCTTCCTCTGCCCTTCACTTGTTACTTACTTTGAAAACAGCAGATAAAAAGTACAGTATCATAACCAGGTATTACTCAAGTTTCCAGAAGAGAATGATAATTCTTATATCCTCCATAGACATATGGAAGCAAATTCTGTGTATTAATGAGACATTTTGTAATTAATGGTGTGCACATTACTAAGTTTATAAACAGACATAATCATAAGCGGAATGACATTAAAAGCAGGAATATCACCTGTCATAAAACAACTGGAAAAGTAAATTATAATTTAAGAATGATACTATAGTGAGAAGTATGATATTTTAACCCATTATGTCAGAAATGGGAAGATGTGTAGCAAACAATGAAGCAGATAATTACTTTCTACCCTAAAGAATCAAATCCTGTTTCATTCATGGATTGTCTATGGTATGCCAGGCAAATATTTTTTTCAAAACTTTTCATAAGATGCTATGGAAAAAAATGAATATATCATTACATAATAAGGCTATATCATAAGACATTATTAAATACACTTGCATATAGAATCCTTCTACAAGTAATTTTTTTGTAATCCTCTTTTTGAAAACATTAACATTCTCATTATTCTGGGTATTTAATGCAATAAAGAAAGCAATTTGTCTTAAAGCACACATATTCCAGGACCAGCATCATTGTGTGGGTCCACAGATCCATTTACCTTACAGTCTGGATAACATGTGTTAGCCACTGGCCAGAAAGTTCAGACTTCATCTCCCAGCCACCATACTGTCTTGATTCTCCTTCTCTGAGGCTGTATGGAAGCAAAGCTCCACGGATAAGTTTTACCAGAGAGTGCATCACTTCCTGGATCATTTTCTGCATCAAAACAAGGAAAAGAAAAATCAAGCTAAAAGCTCTATCCATGTGCTTAAGCAGACACATACTTGCTAAACACAACAGCCTGGAATACATGATTTACAGGTGGCTCCAGATGGCAGAGAGTAAAGAAGGAGGTATAAGGGCACACAAATGATTTAAGGAATCTGACTTTCAAGGTGGTGACACTAAAGTATCTTGCCACAAAGGACAACTGAAAGGAAACACGGTTTTCCCTCCATAACTTACCTTGAAATCGTTTTGTCTTTGCCTAGCGTTTTTCTTTGATCTTTCCATCTGGCCAGATTTTTCAGCAGTCTTGTGAAAATGAGAAAATTGAAAAGTGTAAGTATCTTATAACCACTGTTAAAATAATTCTGAAAAGGGGGGGTTCAAAGTGAAGAAGTGAAAACCGAGGAGTTTATGATGCAATTATAAAAACTAACCCATGACAACTCAATAAGCAAAGATTATATAATCAATAACCTCTACTTACTGTAGGTCAGTGCACTAATGTTTAATTCTGAGGAACAACATGTATTTAAGACAAAGTCAGAGACAAGTATGAGAGTAACTTCATCAACACAAAAATGTCAAAGTTTTCTCACTGCAATGTTATGGAGAGCTAAAACATATAGTTCAATTATGCATTAAGTTTATATGAAGAAACTCTTATTTTTTCAGCATGGAAGCTGCCCAGAGAAGAACATCAATGTGAAGTGGGAGACACTTCTTAGAATGAGGGAAATTTGGAATTGTAACTTGTGAGGGGGAGGGCTGAGCAGTTTTTTTTGTTTGTTTGGGCTTTATTTATTTTATTTTTTAATTGAAACAGCATTTTGTTGACAATGCTGTTTAAATAATTCAGCTAACTGTAAAAGATACCCTGCAAAATACTCAGCATCTTCATGGACAGTTCACTTCTTTGAAAACTGAGGAACGTGAGTATACTTTCCATGCGACAGTGACAGTTGAAGAAAAACATGGTTTGACTAATAGTCTTCCTGTTTGTATCTCTAGCCTTCTGTGGAGTCTACTGAGAACACAGCAGAGTAAATTATACCAAAAAAAGTTATTTCATATACTAAGTTAAGTGCAGATGTAGAATATTAGTTAGAAAATCTCCTATTCTATGTATGTACAGCAACATCTACTGGACAAGAAGTGCAATAACATGACAAGTGTTTTCAAAGAGAATAATTTTACTTTCAAGTTACTAATTTGAAATGCTAAATGAAAATTGCCTCTCTAGCTAAAGCATTTCAGATTTGTAAGGCAAAATAAGTAATTTTGAAGCGAGTAAAAATTAGAGAAAAAAACCCTGCTTAACAGTTTTGGAAAAACCGTAACTATGAAACTCTTGTACTTTAAAGCTCTGAATTACAGTTTCAGACAAGGAAAACAACACTCGAGTTATTGCTATATATAATACTCACTTCTCTCTTCTAAAGCCTTACAAAGAAAGTAAGCTGTATTCCTTTAAACCTCAGATATCAACTAAAAATTCACAATTTTCTACAGCTGGATTAAAGAACAACAAAAAAATTCACGGATTTTTTTGTATCTTTTTTTTTCCTTAGTGGTTTTGCTGAAGACCAACCTCAAACCTTTCCTGCACAGACAGACCAAAACTATCTTGTGGTAAGAGCAACGGTTACTACTCACATATGAGACTTCACCTAGAGTGATTCAAAGAACTCAACTTTTTAAACTGTTGAAAATACCACGTAAATCTTTAACTGACAATATTTTAAGGCATACAGCTAATCCTTCAGAACTAAAAAAGAACACCCCCCCCCCCAAAACCTACAAACTGAACAAAATACAGCTTGTTATTAAAATTTGGGGATTTTCTTCCCACATTTTTAAAAAGTCTTGAAGGTTTGAATAAGCTAACTGAAATGACCCTATACTATACCATTTTCACAGAACTTTTCTTAAAAACTGTAGTGATCACCTTGTTTTCTGAATGACAATAAATAGCAAGCAACATGGTAAAAGAAATTTCTTCATGGACAATTAAGATCTGTACGCTCACTGACAGAAAAACATATAAACCAGAAGTCTTGAATGTGATGTGAATATTCTTAGGTGCTCTAGCTTCTAGCTTATGCATCCCTCCTCTCTTACTCATCCCCAGTTAATCGTGGCATGCAAAACACACAAAAGGAACTGAGGGCACCATTTCACCTCTCTCGCCAAGAACTTCAGGGGGCTCCATAAAGACCAGAAGAAATCAAATGTATGGGTGTTAATTTCTCACAAGCACAGAATCTGGTCCAACAGATGAAGAGTAGATAAACCTTAAAGACTAACAGGAAGACTACCTCCTCCTCCTTCTATTTTTTTTTTTAAACATATGAAAGCAATGCTTTGTTCAGACATGACATAAGATCATGCATTTTCCACTTGCTGTCATTTTCACAAGCAGAATTTCTCGACCTCATTTACAGTTCAACTCTCAGCTTCTCTAGAAATTGCTTTCTTTTTCACTGTACTCAGAGAAAAAAAAATCACAATAACAGGTGAATTTGTAAACTCTGATTTCCAGTGGTACTGTTGTCAAATATAAAGGTTGTCATTTCCCTTATGAAATTAATTATTTTTGTGAAAGTCAACACTACTAAGGTTTCGTCTTGATTCTACTTCCTTCACTGAACGTTATGAGTAAATGTCATATCTTTCTTTTGATTTTATCATGTAAAAAAATAGTATCTATTTCACTGGAGCTATAAGGCTCTTTATATTGTGTTCAATATATAAAGGGCTATAGTAACTATAAGTATAATAATATGAAAACATATTGATTTTCAGACAGTGGCAATAAGTAGATTGACTGCTTAAGAAATTAATTCTTTAGTTTGTCAGAAAAAAGGAAAGTGACAAAATAAGCTTCCACATATCCTTTTCTTAAGGTCTATATTTATGTTCTACTAAAACTGCAAAGAACAGTAGATATCTATGGCTGTAGTTCTACTTTAGGGATAATTTTCTAGTGGAATACTGTAGCTGCAATGACTTAAGGATTTAAGCACAGCAGGGTACTGCAAGCATGGCAGAATAAAAACAATCTCAACAAATAAAATGATATAGCAACAGTTAAATAGAGAAGTTTTAGATGCACAAACTTTTAGGTTCGATATAGACGCTGATCTGAACAATATGCATGCCCAAAAGCTTGCTTATTTTCCACCTCCTCTGTAGGTATTATCCCAATTATGTACAGACCTTGTCTGCAGAGTTTTTTAGGACTCAGAATGAGTAAGTCCAAACTGCAGTCAGCAGGACTTCTCAGTGATAGCTGTGCAGGTGAGGTGTGAACTAGTGCCTTATGCGTTGATAGAACAGAGAGCTGCCTTTCATTACACTTCAATGCGTATATCTTAGTCAGATTTGCTCTTTGGGAACATGCCATCACTACGGTTCTCCTTCTGGAGAAGAAACAACATGGCTTGAGGACCAGAAGTGAACTCTCTGTAAGACATAATCTAATTCTGTCACGAAATTCTAGCAATAACAAACTCCAAAGCTATTGTATTTGTCTGGTAATGATTATGTAAGCTGTATACTACCCATATCAAATTAATTATAAAACATATCCTTTCAAAATCTGTTAACAGTGTGCATATAGAAATGGCACATGAAGAATCATTATGAAGTTTTTTCCCTGCTTCTTGAATGATCAAGATTAAATTTACATAATTTGTAAAAATTGGATCATGTGATCAAGAAGGATTAGAAGCACAGGTGACTGCAGCTGACTGCACTTCCAGACTAGACTCCCTATAGTACATCTGTGTATACCATCCCAGGCCCTGCTCATTTTGCAACTCTGGCCTAGAATCTATCCTCACTTCCAAATACTTAAAGCTTGAGAAATGAGTACTCCTGTTCCAGAGAAAGGAAACTATTTTTTTCTGTATGACTTTGTCTTTTACATATCTCTGTCCTTCATGCAATTTGCTATTTCTTCAAATTGGCAATGAAGGGCAGGTAGCTGGCCAGCTATGAGTAAGAGGTGAAACTACACAGGTATTTACTCCAGCATCTGGAACACACACTGTCAAAATTCTAAGTAATTCCACTGTATGCTTTTATTCTTTTAAAAGTAAAAAGGAAAATCACACTTCTATAGGTTAGTATTGCTAGACACCATACTAGTCAAGGTAGTATCTCTCAAATGTGTAAGAGTCCACAAATTGTTTTATAAACCTCTCTGATTAAAATAAGTCCAGTCACTTCTTCCAGTGAAATATAATGCTTCAAACATAATTATTATGGAGCTTTGTTACTTAAAAGTCATTTAAATAGAAGAATCCATACCTCACTGAATAAACTTCCATTCACATAAGAAATCCAGAGCTTCCAGAAGTTGGGCAGCTGGCTTAAAACAAGTTTTGTCAACTTTTCAACGAATACAACCTGCTGAGGAGCTTTGTATCGCCAAGCTAAAAGAGGGAGAGGGGATGGAAAAAGCAAAATTTAAAGTCTTTGAATTAGTAATTAAAAAATTAACTTCTAGCTTGCTACTGCTTTGTATTACACAAGTGAGAATATAGTATACATAAAAACCATTCAGGTAGGAATGGAAAAATTTAAAGCCTGGACCATATACATGTACACAATTGGTACACTCACAAGCTCGCTCTTCTCCTCTTATATGCTTAAGAGGTGCCAGCACTACGAAAATATATATACAGAACAGGCCCTCTTTGTAGGGGTATCTAATGCAATCCACCTAACAATTCATTCAGCCCATCTTTTGTCTTCAAAGCATGCTAAAAAGTAAGGTAACATAAAAGCAATCAAGACATAGGAAGTTTCAAACAACCAGGTGGTGATGCTGGAAATACAGAGCTGCCAGGATGGGCTAATGATTAAGGCATACAATGGAAACTGGAAGATCTGCTTTGTTTCCAGCTCAAAAAAAAATTTCCATTGGGGCCTGGGGCAGGTTGTCAGCTTCTCCTCTGTATTTTTATTTGTTTGGCAAAATATTTTCTCTGAAAAACAGAGGAGACTCCAACATTGTTGTTAAAACTCAAACTTATCGCTAATTATATAATGAGATTCCTGGATGAAGAACACTATTATAACATATAACACTGTGGCATCTCTCACTTCATGAATCGACTTACACTCCTGGTACACTGGCTATTAAAACATATTAGGAAAATAGCTTTCATTTTCGCAGCAGGTAACTTTTCTCAGTTTCTTATCAAATGGGGCAAAGGGAGGTGGAGTGGTAAAGAGAAAGCTGAAAAGGGGCAGAAGAAAAATACTAATTAACACAGAAAAGAAACAGCGGAATACTGTTCTATAACCATATGCCTTGAAGACTGAAACTTCCTTGATTATGATGTTTTAAGAAAATGAACTATCAGTATATCAGTGATAAAAGACTTCTATTTCGCCTCAAGAATTAGAGTCCACTAGAACACTTGGAAAAAAGAAGTCAGACTTAAAAAAAAAACAAAACCAAACTAAACACAACCCGCCCACCCCTCCAAAAAAAAAACCCCAAACCAAACAGCAAAACCCAAAGAAACCAGACAGCCAAAAAAACACAGAAGAAAACAGGGACACTTAAAGAGGTCCACATTTGTTGGTGCAGGGGTTTTTTGTGTATAAACTCTGGTCTTTTATAAATGATAGTTAAAAATATGATATTATCCTCTGTAGAAATGTAGAAAAATGTTGGGCAAAATAGCACTTTTTGTCTTTACTCTGCTAGAGAATAGTGCATACACAGAACAGGAATTCACCAGTTAGGCAAAAACAGCTGTCTAACAGCATATTAGGTAACTGGAATGCCTCAGCAGAGCCTGTTTTAGTGTGTTGCTAGCCAGTCTTGAATCTTCTTGAAGTACAGCATGTCTTCAGCAGCATCCATTTGTCAAGGTGCAGGTCAATTATGGTCCATTTCTTTAGAGGAAGAATAAACATCTGCACTACCCAAAATGTTCTTTTTCCTCATGGCTAGGAGGTTTAGGGATTCTGGATTAGTATTTGAAAATCCAAAAAATTACAATGGAAGCCCAAGAACTGGAGAGAGACCCTGGCATAACTGAAGCGTAACTCTGCTGATAGTGATGCATCTGTTTAGGAGGCATGAAAATGTCAAAGCTCAACGAGCAAAGCTCACAGTGTGGACACAGGCAGGGTGTCAGAGCACTACTTTTGTCAGCTTGGTTTCCGACTGTCAGAGAACTGCTCTGGACCCAGTTGCAGAAAATCTCCTCTTATTAACATAAGCTGTGACTATGCCAGGAGCTGTGCCAGCACTGCTATAGCAACAGTAATGCCAACAAACCCAAGTTCTAACCAAAAGATTTTAGCTCCTTTGAGAAACACCATCTTTGCCAAAAGCTCCAGTACCAACCTAAGACTATAACCAGGGATGCCTGTTCCTAACTGGAAACACACTGGCAAGATTCACTTTATGTATGATTCTTTTGCCCTCCAGGAAGCATACTTCAGGCCTATTTCAGAGATTGCCTTAGTCCCTAGTCTGTAGGCAGCAGATATTTATTGTACTAAAACACTGCACATCATGTCAAAAGGACATTCTGGCCATAAATTCAAGATATTTTGTCCTTGTTGCTAGAGAAAGCTCTAATCTCTATTAAAGCAGAAAATTTCTTTTATTCTATTTATTCTTTTACAATCTGTGGTATAACATCCTAAAGATGAAAGTAGAGCTACTGTTTGCATATCCCTGTGAACATAAGCTCAAGGAAGAGCTGAAGGTTATTTGAATGCTGCAGTTTGGAATTCAAAGTAATTTGTTCAAACCATTTCATGGACGATCACTCACATTGGGGAAAAAAAAAACAAACAACCACACCATAAAGATCTCAGAAATGCCATTCCTCTAATTTGATATGAAACAAAAGGATGCACAAGCAACCTGAAAACAGAGCAGCTCATAACATATTTAGAATGGCAGCGCCTGCACAGGTATCATAAGTGGTTGGTTTGCTTTCGCTCTCCACTCAGAGAAGAGCAAGGATGGTAGCTTTCAAAGGGTATGTAGTGGGCACATGCACCTAGGCAACCATGAACTCAAATCAGAGGCAGCTCATTCTAACCCTAGGGTCTTTGCAGTGGATTATTATGATGCTCCCATCGATCCTTCAGTTTTCCTTTCAATTTTGGTTTAAACTGGTGGCTACAGAATCTGCAAAGCTTTCTGAAGACTTCTCTTTTCCAGTTTGTAGAAGGTTATGGATTAACAACCAGGACTCCAAAAGCAATGATAACCAATTGAATTGGAATTGTCTCCCATAGATGCAACTATTGAAGCAGGGACACATGCAAAAGAATTCAAACAAGGAAAAATAAACTGGATTTTGGATGTTGCTTGCTACATTAAGTGTGGCATGTGTATTGTTAGTGGATGGTATCCAACAATAACTGGCAATTTACTGTTTTACTCTGTAACACTTGTTAATCAACATCATGCAAGGCTTTGGGCTGAGAAGCACTAGGGTAACAGTAATACAGTAATGTAATTACTTGGTATACATGTGTATTTTGAAGAGACTGTGTAATTAATTGTCTCATGTGTGAAGGTACACTGTGGCAGTACAAGAATGTACAATTCTCACTATTTTTCATTTTATGTTCTTGAAAAATTCCCTTCATTCCTCATTTTACTCAAAAAGTCCAGATAGATATAGATGGTTTTTCAAGGAAGTCCACAGAACTGGGAGAAGAGCAACAGAAAAGCAGATCAAGACAGAAAGTTCTACATAAAAACTCGCTTTCTGAAAAAAAGTACTTTGGTAAGAAATTACCTATCCTGTGAAAAACATGCTTTCTGTCTCCTGTGATGTGACCATTGAAAGACTCCTGAAGTGAAGTTGTTTGGACAAGGGTGTTGAAGACACTTAGAACATACAAGGGCTCAGCTGGTTGTGGACACACTCACTGCTTGAGCTTAGTCACAGACTTTGTTTCCTTTTTTGGGTTTCCAGAATTAGAGAACAAGGACCAGGTATGGGAAGTCACAGAAGGAGTAAATGTAAGGAGAGCCATCTTAGCAAACACACGCAAATGGTGTGACAACAGCAAAAGGTGGTAAGCAGTAGGTGGTTACATATATTAAAAAAACAATTCTGTTTTTATAGAAAATAGAGTCTTATTACCTTGACTACATTTTAAGAAGCAGATTTCACCTATGAACTGCTCTTTGCTTGCAAAAACCACAGAGAACCCCATTAGTAAGCAATGCTAATGCATGAGAAGAAAGAATTTCATTTGGTAACAAACCAAGACAAACACACAGAATCTGGGTTTCTGTTCAAGGTTGCTGGCTTTTTTACTACACCACACACAAGACATAGGGAACTGCAGCTTTGTTTTTCCAAATAAACCAGATGCCTACCATCATCACGGCCAGACTGAAAGCTGCTGCCCCTTTTCAATGAAGCGGTTTGACTGAGATGTCCAATTGGTGATGGACGTACATCACTGTCCAGGTCTAACATGGGGCTGTGAAGCAATGAGCCTAGAGAGAGGAGGAAAAAAAAGATATAATAATTTTGCATATCAATTGACATGAAACTGCATATGGAATTCCAATTAATTCATAAATGAAACAAGACAAAAGATCTCACAAAAACATTCTTAATCTTGCTTATTTACTGGCCATCTACATGAACACTATTCTATAACACCCCTATTAACTCCTGTAGCAAAGCCAAAACCACAAGTACCATGTCGGAAATACCATTCTTTGGTCTGTTTCCCTGGGTTTTCTTTAATTAATGCCCTATAATTAGTTGCTTGAAAACCATGGATAAATATGTGTTTATGCCATTAGTGACATGGCCCACACTTTTTTCTGGTGTATGTCTTCAACAGCAGAAGTTTTCTGTACTTTCAGCTGAAGCAGTGAAGGGCAGAGTGTTTAGCTACTTCTTTGCTGTTTGACCTCTACAGAGTTCAGGTAGGAAGAATCCACCCATCGTGAAGCAGATGAACTAATGGCACTGTATGTTAGTGCACATCTTGTACTTATACATATCTACGAACAAACAAAACAGTTCCCAGTGTATCATTTTTTCTTTGGGTGCCTATCCATATGCAGGTGACTATTAGCAAGTCCTAAGCAATGATCTAATCTGACGGAGGTCGATACTTGGAGTCAACTGTACGTTTTGGAAAGCCACCATATAATTATGAGTGGACCATGATGACTTTTTACTGTAACACTGCCAACATTTATTTTTTTTTAAGTCTCAATTGTTACTTTATGCATTTCACCTTAGAGATACATTTCTGAACATAATCATCAGAAATTATTTCAGCACTGGTCAATTGAACTGTAACAGCTAAACTTAAATTAATCACAATTCATAAAATTATAAAACAATCCAGGTTGGAAGGGAACTTGAAAGATCATCTGGTCCAACCTTTTATGGGAAAGGGAGCCAGATGAAATTATCTAGCAAGCAGTCCAGTCAGCAGCAGGGACTCTACCACATCCCCATGGAGGTTACTTCAGTGATTGATTGTTCTCACAGTAAAAAAAAAAATAAAAAAATAAAAATCTTTCTTGCATCATGCTGGAATCTCTCCTGAGTAATTCATGCTGAATTTTGTAGTGAGAATCTCAGTGTTTGAGTTCATTGCTTTATCTTTTCCATCAGTACCTCCATTCACTTAAAATAACAGGAAGGCCACACAGTAAAAGCACCAGCTGTAACACTGCAATACTCAGATTCAAAAGCAACACAAAGTAAAAAGGATTTGAAGAATATTTATTCTGAATTTATGCTGATGTCAGAGCAGTATGGCAGTAAAGATATATGTAGTCGTTTTACTTCAACAGCTGGAGCTTAAAGAACAATATTAAATACTGTGAAACTTATAGCAAACTTCCAATAGGTGACAGCATTGGGTTTTAGTTCATTTTGAAAGAAGTTATTCCTTCCATAATTCTTTAATGACTTTTAAAGAGATTTCCTGTGGTGCTCCACTGTGGCATTGTCATTGAGTTGTCAGTTCCTCCATTCATCTTATTACTGTTCATACTGGTGACCCACTTAGTGGATGAGGGAAAGGCTGTGGATGTATACCTGGACTTCATTAAAGCCTTTGACACCATTTCCCATAGCATTCTGCTGGAGAAGCTGGCTGCCCATGGCCTGGACAGGCATACTCTTTGCTGGCAAAGAAACTGGCTGGATGGCTGGACGTAGAGGGTGATGGTGAGGGGAATTAAATCCAGTTGGAGGCCAGTCCTGCTTCCAGGGGCTCAGTGTCAAGGCCATCATCTTTATCAACGACCTGGACGAGGGGATCAAGTGTACCCTCAGTAAGTTTGCAGATGACACCAAGCTGAGTGGGAGCACTGATTTGCTCAAGGGTAGGATGGGTCTACAGAGGGACCTGGACAGGCTGGATCAATACGTCGAGGCCAACTACGAGGTTCAACAAGGCCAAGTGTTGGGTCCTGTACTTGGGTCACAACAATCCCATGCAACACTACAGGCCTGGGAATGAGTGGCTGGAAAGCTGCTTGGCAGAGAAGGATCTGGGGGTACTGGTCGACAGCTGACTCAATGTGAGCCAGCAGTGTGCATAAGTGGCCAAGAAGGCCAATGGCATCCTCGCTTGTATCAGGAATAGTGTGGCCAGCAGGAGTAGGGAAGTGGTCGCTTCCCCTGTACTTGGCACTGGTGAGACCACATCTCGAAGACTGCATGCAGTTTTGGGCCCTTCACTACAGGAAGGACATTGAGGTGCTGGAGCGAGTCCAGAGAAGGGCAATGAAGCTGGTGACGGGCCTGGAGCACAAGTCTTATGAGAAGCAGCTGAAGGAACTGGGGTTGTTTAGCCTGGAGAAGAGGAGGCTGAGGGGCCATCTTATCTCTACAAATACCTGAGAGATTGTAGCAAGGTGAGGGTTGGTCTCTTCTCCCAAGTAACAAGCGATAGGTTGAGAGGAAATGTTCTATGATCCTATACTGCAAGACACTTAATAGATCCAATTTGCTACATTGTTCACAACTGAGATCCACACATTGCACTAACTGACTTAGTGAACCCATCTGTGCTGTCTTTAGCCTGTATTATGATTCTGTTCACTATTTAACTTGTACACTACTTATTAAAAATACTCATCTTTATGACACCTTTATAATTGATGAATTTTCATCAATACAGAATCCACTGCAGTGATATAGTCACCATGACCACAGACAAAATCTACAATGAGTTTGAACAAGAATTTGGGGAAAGACTTTTCCTTCTGAATGAACTAAAACCACAAAATCATGAAGTAAAAACCTAAAGCTTTCAGAAGATTTTTAAGTAGGCATGTATGCTGCAAGTGCAAATAGTTAATTATGGACATGTACTATTTAGCTACCCATATAGCATAGATCTGTGCAAGGTGACACATCATTGGCATTTATGATTTAAACACCTATGACTTCTAAGACATATCTTAAGTGTTATAAATTCACAATAATTAACTTCTGTGAAAACATTCCAGCAACTTTACAGAATGAAGTAAAACTAAAACAATTTGATTCATTTCCAAATTAAGAAAAAAGCACATATTTCATACATTACAGAGATTCCACCCAGAATAAAATGAAAATTGCATAGCAGATCCTGAGGAATTTTAAATGTCTCACATAGTTCTTGGGCTTCCATAGGAACATATCTGCATTTTATTTGGCCCAAAAAAATTCATGCCAAGTAGGACAAATCAAAATTATGACAGACATTGCTAGTTAAAACCTATACTAAAACAAACCCCAAGAGTGCAGCAATGCTATTTTCACAAAAACCACGATTAGAAAAAGATACACCAAACTTCCCTCTTTGACGTCTTTGCACAGAATTTAGCTTCTCACCTTTCAAACACCTTGTTAATATGAGGAATTTCTTGTAAACAGATGGTCTTTAAAAATGACAGTGTCAATTAAACCTCAAAATTAAGAAAAACAGACACACATACCCAAACACCTTAATGTGAATTAGTTCAATGAAAGCCATTTGCCTGAGGTAGCTGAAAACCTGAAAATTCTGCATTGCTGCCGATAGGCTAACCTCACGCTGCTCAAATGGTTTATGTATTCACCAGTAACAAAAAACATGTAAAGAATACTCTCTTGTTCCACCAGAAAAACCACATCATCAGTTTGCATTCGTACCAGGAAAAGAAAGTTTAACATGAACTAATTTCTTAATTGGTTGTCTAGCATTACAAGCAAGTATAACACAGCACCAGGGAACTACAACAGCACATACACCCTCAGGACTAATAAACATCTGGACCACATTAGCCAAGCTGATTTTGCTTTCACCCGACCAGAAGATAGCGCTTGAAGACTGCACACTAACACATAAATCCTGCAAAAAAGTGAGAGTTAACTTACAAACAACCTTTCTCCTATCCCAACTCATTCTCTCTCTGGAGTCAGCAGCTTAAATTTAGCAGCATAATGTAATACAGTGAATTCATATTAGTATGGACTGTAGACAAAAATATTTATAAACCTAAATAAACTACCCAAATAATAATTTACGGCCTATTCATTATTCGATTTGTGTACTATTTCTACATTCCTAGATCCTGAATATAGGACAGCAACAACCTAAAGTTTCAAGAAAGTAATATTTTAGCGTGCTAATACGTTTTAAGATGTTGTATAAACAGTGTGAACAATGCATTCCTGGCAGATCTTAATTTTTAAACCATACTGCATCTTTGAAGTTACAGAAGTATTTTTTTCCAAAATACAGTATCTACACAGAGCATATCTGTCAGTGACTCCAGTGCCAAGTGTATATTTAACCAAGGAAACACAGGAAAAATAAATGTACTACATTCTCTTCTTCTACCAAATAGTCATGACAAACTAGAAGTATAATTAAAGTCTTATTACATTTACAAATGTAAAATCATAAGAAGATCAACTAAGAAGTTTTAAGGATCTTAACATTGCTTTAATTTTTTTTTTAAAGGGATTACACTGGGTTTCAACTTTTTATGCACAGATATTTTGAAGGTATGCAGAATGAAATAAAAACCTGCAGATACTATGTGAAATATAAATAATTCAGTGGCTTTGTTCAGACCTCTCCTGTGCATTAAGATCTCACCAAAATATGGATCGTAAAAGAAAAAAAAAGCACAATGCTTCTGAGGTAATTTGTTTCATTTGTGCTTTCACTTTCTGTAAATCAGAAGTCACCTGAGCTAATCACTAATTGCAGGTTTTCTCTAAGTTTATCAGTACTAGAGTTGCTATAGGGCACCTATGTGCCTACAGTACCTATGGCTCACGTGCGTACCTTGACCTCGTTTTTTGAGATGTTACCTGCATGTTGCAGCCTCAGTAAAAAAGACAACTAACATGAAGTTTGCCTAAAATGACTTTTTCCATGATCTGCAAAACAATGATTTAAATCTTTAAAAGCAGCTTTACCTTCTTATTTCAAAACTATTTCCAAACTGAGTGTAAAAATTTTTCTGTAATATCCATGGCTCCACAACTCTGCTTGTTTTTCTTCCCCTTGCAGTCTGACAAGCAGAGGTTTCTCATGGGAGTCACACATCTCTCGCCTCCCTTCTGTAACCCAGACTCAGCCAGTCTGCAATTTTGCCAGCCCAGTGCATCGCTTACACGACAGTCAGCTAAAGATTTTTACAAAAGATATTGGTTGATCAGGGGATAACGTAGTGCCAGTACTTTCTGCAGTGACAAAATTGTTAACAAGTGAGCAACCTCAGGCTGAGTAGTTTTTCAGTGCGATTTTCCATGCTAAATCAAACAGCAGTCGTTACACAGACTTGCTCACAGCAGGTATATGAGCAAGATTAATTTTTTTTTAAAAAAGGAAAGACCCTACATGTGTGCAGCCAGGTGAATACAGTTACTGTATTCTTTCATCCATTATGAATCTTACAGTGAATTTTCTCACAGGCTACAATAGCGAGGGAAGGGTGATCTATAGCCTCCGGACTCTCTGAAGGGCGGCAGACTTCCTTACCACCCTTAAACACCTTTGAACATTTTTTCCTGTGCACAGCAGGCCCTTGTCCTGTGCTACAGCCTGACCACCCACTGCTGCTTGTTGACCAAACACACAGTGCCTGGAGCCCGCACCGACACTACCAGGCTAAGATTCCTTTCAAGGACACCGCATTGAGAATTTCAATTTGTCTAGGCAAGAAATCAGGCGAGCAGGAGAAATTACCGAAAAATTAACCTGCTCAGGAGATGAATGACTGCATTTTAGTCTTTTTCTTGAGTACTTTTTCTTTCTAACCTTACGTTTATTAGGAATCCGACATTCTTAAGTGATCAAGAAAATGGGTTATATTTCTAGCAGAGAGATGAGTGAGGACGAGTAAAATAGCCGCACTTCATGGAAAAAAAAGGCTTTTGGAATAATTTAAAAACGAATGCTTTTTAAAATCTTAAGGCTAGTCTTCATGATACTAAATTTATTTATATTGAAACTATTTTTTAGTTTACCACTAAAAGAGTAATTGGGCCAACTATTTCTAGTGGTGTTCTAACTATTTCACAGCCTAAGGGTAAGCCTTATTGTCAGTCCTGCAGGCCAAAAAATACTGAAGCGAGAGCCAAACACCTCAAGTTCAGCACATAAATAAAAATGACGTCATTTTACTAGCACTGGTAAAACACACAAGTGGACATTAAGCTCTTCAGCAACTTTGAAAACAACCTGCTTTTACTTAATTGCCCAAATAAGGACATAAAAGACTAGAGCAGACACCAAGGTAAAACTCTGTCTGCAGAAGACTTTCACTTTCTCTCCAATAGTATTAATCTTTTCAATTTTTATTTGAAACTACCTGTACTGCTTTTTTGCCACAATATTTACTGTCTTTATAGTACTTTAAATGCTATTGAAAGTATTATATAAAATAAGAATGCTTCCTGCATTTCTGAACATACCAGATTCTACTAAAAATTCTAACAGCAAATTTACTGGTACAGGTGGTAAAAGACGAAAACAAATTCAGTGTCAAATTTGGTACTGATTAATTTTTTTTTTTTTTAATTAATAACCCATTAAGGGTTTGCTTGACATCTGCTGTCAAAAGGGTATTTCTGCTACGGACAGGGGATGTGGTTTAGACATGAAATGGCTCCCAGCTGCAAGAAGTCTTCTTCCAGATGTACAGTAAGCAAAGGCAATGGAAGAGAACCAGCTGCTAGGATAACAAATTGAAAAAGGCCCTTTTGACACAAGCCTTGCCGGCCTGTCTGATCTAACAAAGATGGATCATTCATTGCAAGGTGAATAGAATCTCAGTGTGGCTCAGAAGAAAGAGCAACGTGGTCTAAGCATCCATCTCTCTCCCTCACACTACATACAGCTGCAGTTACTTCAGCACAGAAAAACCCTGCATAGTTTTTTATGGTATCTGGAGAGCTGTGCATCATACTCCGAGTGCTGCAAAAATTACATTTTTTTTCCAGCAGTAAGAACAACAACAAAAATCACAATGATTGTTTCAAGACCCGTCTCCATGTTGGGAATTTTAATAGGTAGTATATTGTATATTTTGCAATCCAAAGGGCAGCAGAGAGATCACGCTACAAGTACATTCATGTTCCCATTTACAGTTTTAGTTTCTAGAAGGCATTAACAGGTTATTTGCAACAACGCTATATAATATCTCAGAAAAAATCTCCTAAGAAAAGAAGACTTTTTCAGTCAGTTTGATGGTAACTGGATTAGAGACCCTATGCATTTTAGCTCAGGATCATGAAACCTACTAAGCCACTATTAAAGTCTAAGCAAATAACCACTGGCCACACAAAAAACAGTCTTAACCTCCATAGCTTCTTTCCCTGATACTCATGTTAAGAATCTTATTTCTTAATTCATTTTGGCTATCTGCCCAGTGCCCCAGGCAAATTTTAAACGAAACCTCATTTATTTACATTTATTTTCATGCCATTTTACGTCATTATATCCCCCATGTTTCCTGTACTCCAACAAGTCTGGGAAGCATAAGCCATAGTGAAAAACTACAATTATGCCCTAGTAATAGGGGAATTGCCAAGTAAAGCTAAAAATTACAAATATGTAAAATCTTTATTGAACGAAACGATTTACTATCCAGGTACCAGGTTTGAAAGTCCCCAGACTTCCACAAATGATGAGTTCAAAGTTCAGAAGAGGCAATTCAGACTTCAGCCAATACAAGGCACAAAATGAAAGCACAACCCAGTTTATTTTTCAACTATCTCTTGCTAGAGATTTAAGAAATACTATTTTGAATAAGCATAGTGCTCTTTCACGTTAAGCTTTATTTTCCATAGCCTTCAAAAATGTCCTTTTTCCTATCTATTCAGTCTCATGCATCTCCCTCTCTCTAAGATATCTACATACTAGGTAGCAGCAGCAAGCTGGCTTTACCTACTTTAGCTTCTTCCACTGAGCACCAACAGTGGGATGCGATCATATTTATAAAAGGAATCCATCAACGTTTCAGGAAATAACTTCAGAACCATTAAAAATAAGGGTTCAAAATCAACAAAGGAGCACAACTGCCTATTCCATTAGTAAGGGAGATAAACATTAAACAGAAAATATAAAAAATTAATAAATCCACATATTTGCAAGCATTACGATGACAGCAGAGCTAGAGCTCCAGCCAGTTGCATGTGGGTCCCATATCTACAGCTGTACCCTTAATGGAAAAATTTGATCATCGAAGAAGCAGAAGAATGGCTTAGTGTAAGGACAAGAGCCTGGGAGCTTTATGATGTAAGCATCCCCTGTACTGCCTCATGCTCCCACTATTGACTTTGGCTATGCTGTTTGGTCTCTTTGTCCTGCATGCTTATATTTGGAGTATTCAGGAGAAATTTTGACCTGCTGTCATATATGCATATTCACTCCCTCGTTAAAACACGTGGGGTTGGATCCTAACAGTTTGTCATAAGATGAACATCATCTGTCTGCATATTTTTTTTTTTTTACCTCACAAATGAGAAAGATCTGTTATGGCTATACAGAGCAAAAGACAGATAGGCTAAAGGCAGTGATTGGTGAGTAACAACAGCCATATCTGAGCGTGTAATGAAACATTAACCTACACAATTCAAGGCTAATCAGCAAACCAACAGGGGTCTTTAAAATTGAGGGGAAACAGTGCATTAATACATATACAAAGATATTCCTCAAGGGAAATACACTCCAAAATGCTGCTGTAAAGTCCTTCATACACAGAACTGTGTATTCCCCATCCTACTTGTGCCTGTAGAAATAAATGCAACCAATTAGCTAATGATCAGATTACTCAATCTTTTATGATTAATAATTGTCTAGTAAAATCAAAGGAAACATCCAATTGAATAATTTGCTGTTGGTAGTTGTCAGCTTTTAAGTCACATTGACAAATTATCTGACAAATCTTAGCACAGCTTGATATGCCATTCAGTTTTTGGAAATACTATTAACACAAGCTGGATTAACTGGAAACAGACAGTATTTGAAACACACAGGACTCCTGCTAATTCCAGAAACAAATTCCAGGACAGAACTCAATGATCGTTACAGCCCTGTAAACTTGCCACTGCTGCTTCTTTCAGGCTGCATCAGAGATTGTACTACGCTGTGATATTTTACAGTTCTAAGACACGCTTACAACTGCAGAGTATTTCTACAGAATTGAGTTAATCTCTAGTAATATCCAAGCACAGAGGCTTTAAAAAACACAAAAACCAAACAAAACCAACACAAACAAAAACCTAAAACAACAAACTCCTTTCGTGTGATAGTACTACTGGGAGTGAAGGATTCACACTTCAGCTACACTTAGAAGAGCCTTGAAAGTACCGTTATTAACAAGAGAGCAATCATCAAAGATAAGGAACCTACAGAAGATGGAGAATAGCAGATTTACTTCTTATCAATAATGGGGATTTGTCCTGACTGCCACTACTAGCAGCCTGGGAGAGATGATGTGTCACTAAATCTCTTAAAGAAGACAAGAGAAGACGCTATTCCTATATAAGAAAAGAAAATTATTTCAGTTGTAATGACTTAAGAGTCAACCTCCTAGTACTATGGAGACAAGTAGAACAATTTTCTCCCACAGAGTATGCTGTTGGCTTGTCATATCAGTGACTGAATTTGGAGTAACTTTTCTTTAGAATTCACTCAGGTTTGGGTTTTAGCTTAAATAATTGGAATGTTAACCTTCCCTTCCTGAATACATCATGTCCAGCAAGTAAATTCTGTTATAATACTTACTGTTTGACAAACAGCTACAAAAATCCTGTCCAGAATGTCTAATAGAGTTTTCTACAAACATTTTTTCAGGTAAGAAAAGCAAAAGGTTTTTTCCAATTCCAAATGCATTTCAGCCAGTAAAATTAATGTGTAACAACTCAGAAAACAGCTCTGCATTGAAAAATAATAAAACAGCAGCAAAATGCTTTGGCACAAACTCAGCTGAAACTTAAAAAATCTGTGCACAAGTGCAAAAATAAATACAATCTGCTACTGAGGTCTAAGTTTACTATGGTGAAAAGTTTTGACTCAGTCAGTTTTAACCCACAGATTTACAGTCAGCAGAAGAACTGAGCTAAGAATAGCCAGAAATTGTTAGTATGTTCAAGGTGGAACCGTAATCGCTGTCTGCATATTCCAGCATCCGCAATATGAAGACTACCATCTGCTAGAAACAACGTCTACTATCCCTGTTGAAAAGGGAAACCTAGAAAAAGATTTAATGCCCTTTTTCATTAGGGTGCCAACCTTATGAACCACCTCTTCCTCCAAATGTTTGATATACAAAATAATCTTTTTTGAAATAGCGTT
>NW_010175117.1:112275-129452 GCF_000695765.1 Mesitornis unicolor
GAGTGTTTTAAGTGGAAGACTTTAATGTTTGAAAAATTATTACTATTTTCTTCTAAAAATAGCCTGTGAAATTATGAACATACGAACAACATTTCTGACTTAAGTTGATTAGATTCTTCAAAGTTTTGTATAACCAACTCAATATCTATGAGTAAAAGCCCCCACTTTTCCTGTTTGAAAAGCATACTTAATTTAAAGTAGATTAAAACACATTCCATGCCTCTGATCACAATCAGCATTGTTCTACTTGGCAGTTAATACCAATTCTTCCAAATTTTCTTTTTTCCTTCTCCTGTCTGGTGTATGCCAAAATTTAAGATCTATGGAAAGGAAAAACCATATTTAGCAACCTTGCTTTGTCCTACTAGATAGTGAGTGAGAAATTCCACCAACTAGGATCAATTCTTGAGTATTTCACTATCTGTTCAAAAACTACATTAGTAAGAACCACATAAAAGGCTGGAAGAAAACTACTGAAATTTGATGAGCTCTTTAATAAAAGTGATAACACATTAGCATTTGTTTCATACATGCACTAAATATTAAGTAGTCATACATGCATTTACTGGACATTCAAGTTACTTAAATTCCCTTTTCTGTGAGCCAAACAAAGCTGCTAACATAATAGATCCTTTGATGTCAACACTGAGGTAAGCACATTTGTTGCAAGAAAAACACCAAACAGGTTGAGATTTTCAAGACAAGCCTTGGTATTTAGACACATTTTCCATTCATTTACCAGAGCATGCTTATCAAAATTACATAGGCTACTACAAAGAAGTCTGGAGCACACAGTATCTTCGTGCTCCTATTTTTCTCGCTAAGAAGCCAAGATAAAATGAGCGGAGAAAAAGAAAGCTTAGAGTTGTAAACTGTGGCTGTTTTTACAAATAAATTTTGCTTCTGGTAGCTGTATTTTGGGAGGGTGGTGGTAGCATCTCAGGATTTTGATGAGGAAGGAAGATGGGGAGGTTTTGAAAGTGTTCTGAATTGTGACCAAAAGGCCAAGAAACCAATCTGGTGTTCCAGCTGGTCCCACAGTACCCCACGCTGTGCTGTGGAACAAAGATGGGCTGCGCACGCTCTAAGCTGCAGCTTACTGACATCGCTGTCATATGTAATGCACCCTGTGAACTCCATACCTGATGTCGTAACCTCTGCCGAAGAGAGCCGAAGCCTCTTGCAGCAATTTTACAGCACATTTCTGCAGCAGCTCCAACTCAGTAAAATTTTCGTGGTTTCTCAGAAGAGAACACGTTATTTGGTTTGGGATACACGCGCACTAACACTAAACATGGGAGTTACCTATAAACCAAGAGAGGCCAGATTCCAATATGCCTACTCATTTCAGAAATAGCAGCAAACTCGTTAAGACTTCTTAAGAAACAAAGCTCTTCTTGTCATTTTCTAATTTAAAAATCCAGTTTTCAGATTTTACTACTAGAAATGCCAGGCCAATAGCCTCCCACCTATTCCCTTTTGAAAACACACTAATGTGATAGCTCACATTAACTGGTAACTAAGTTGCTACCACATGTGAAAACAACACCTATGAGTGCACAGTTCTTTGAGGAGCAACACTGGCAAAGACAATGACAGAATACAACTAAGTATTGATATTGGTGTCTAAATAAAACATTATCTAAATATCTGTCCAACTCACAGGTCTGTGCCTGAACAGTGTAATCTGAATTTTGAAACTGCACACAAAGAACAAGAGAACACTGTGTTATCATTCACTGCATATCGAGAAATTACACACTATTCCACTGTGCTCAAATGCCCTGCATATCCATATACTAACAGATTTCTTTGTCACAAGATATGCTAGCTAGTAGATTCAGAAAACAATCCCAACTTCATGTGACCTCAAAGAAGTATTTCAAAAGGACAGTAAACTTCAGATAAGTGACTGAAATTGAATGCTTTTCCCATGTAAAAAGCTTAAAGTTAAACAAAGAGAAAACTCCAACTGCTGTTTTGCTTTTATAATCAAATAAAGGAAAAAATACAAGTCAGTATTCAACTTTGTGAAAAGTTATCAAAATTGATGGGAAAAAACTCAAATATCATTTGTACATTAAAACTTGTCAAATAAAAGGCGATGCCAAATTCCTAAACGTCAAATATATATATAAAACAAAAATATATCCTTGCCTTTTTGTTCTTTAACATAGCTCTCCTTACAGTTGTGCATAAGTTGCAGAATCCACTGATGTTGAGCACCAATGCACTGCCAAGCAGGGTCCCCAGGCGCATGAAGATCAGAAAGATATCTGTAAAACCCAGTCCAAAAATCACAACTCTGACTTGACACACTGAAGTCCTCATTAAAACAGACCAAAGAGGTACTAAGAAATACTTTCTTAACATAATCTTAAAAATTCAAGAACAGTTAAGACACACTCATACCCAATGCAAACACAAGCTTTGCATTCTCCTTCACTTAGTGAAGCAAAATTTCATCAAAAATACTTGTAGAAATACACAAAACCATAAATATTTAATATTACATTAATTTGTATTTTCAGTTGTGGCCCTATTAAAGTACTTGGGAAACCACGCTCTTTATCTGCCAAGGTTGCAGTTCAGTACTTCATGTTTCACTTGGAATCAGTGATGACATCTCAAGCACATAAAATATGGTATTTTTCTTCCCACTTTATATGTTCTGATTGTATCATCATGTAACCTTAACAAGTAAGTACAGAAGGAATTAATTTTTGGCAGCTCATTAATTTTAGCACAAGCATGCACAAACAAACATAAATCAAGCTCCTGGATTGTGGGGGTTTTTCCGGGGGTGGGTTTTTTTTAGTTTGGGGTGGGTTTTTTTTGCATTAGGATGTGCGCACACAGTGTGAAAGAAAAGGGAGATAATGAAAAGGATTGGGGCTGCTGTCTTTAGGGAGAGAGGAGTATTAGAAACCAGCTGCTGTGATTTCAAAGAGAACACAGAAGTAATATAGTCTAACGTACAGCATCCTAGACTATCTGACAACAGTACTTCAAAAGAGTACTTTCAAAAAGCAGTAGCTGCTCTACTATTTAATGTGCTCCATTACATTCTGCATTAATGAGACTCAGGATAGATTAAAAAAAATTCAAGATGCTCAAGGTGAAGTACATTGATCTATTATCTTAAGCAGTGCAGGGAATGTTTAACTCCTTCACGTAAAAGCTGTATTACTACAACAATACCTAATGTGGTATTTGGTATTAGGATTGCATTGCAAAACTCCATCTTCTTTGAGAACTGTCTGCAGTACTTGAATGAAAAATAAACTGTCAAAGTAGGACTGGTTGGATGGATAAGAACATTACAGAACAAACCATTCTGACAGCATGACATTTATAAATTATGAGCTCAAGCCGTTTCTCAGTGTTAAGGGAGACTTCAGGCTTTGCTAAGACACAAAATGAAAAAAAAAACAAAACCCAAAAACCACTGGTCTTGGGAAAAAATACACCTACTTGGCTGTTAAGAAATATGGTAAACTGTTTCTGAACAGTATAAAATAATTATCAGTGTAAATACCATAATAAAATGAGAGGAAAATATGAATTGAAGCCTAATGATAAACACTGAATATCTGAGGGGGAAAACCACAGTATTTCAGGTCTTGTTTAGCCTTAGACATTGCAGACATGCAAAACAAACATATCAAGGAAGAAAAAAACCTCTAAAAATAGCAGGTTTTATACAAATAATTTTAGAATTTTAGAATTTTGTTAATTTCCTCTTAGTTTAAGTGCTCTGAAGAATGCTTTCTTCACATCCTGCCTCCAGAAAATTTTCAGTAGTATAACCACATTAGCATATCTGGAGTAATTAAACTAATTCAATAACTTTGTATGCTGGGATTCTGTTAATTCATTAGAACTAAATTATTCCACATTTGTCCACTCCCTGCTCTCCTTCATTATACTGTTTTACATGTGGAATACATTTGGTAGTTACATTAACACAGTCTGCTTTAACATAGGCTAGGATATTTTTAAAGATTCAATACTTCAAGGTAAGAGGATAGAAAAAAACTAAAACGAAACAAAACTACTCCAACCAACAAAAAACCCAGAATCTAACAGAGATAAAACTCTGATTTTGCCAAGGGCTACTTAGAAGAGGTCATAGGACTCAGCTTATATAAAGAAGCTCCTCTTTAAGGTTTTCAAGACTGACATAGAAAGGAAACAGTAGCGCCTTCTTCAGAGACACAAAACATTTAATTACTCGCCTTAAAATGCAGTTTCAATAAACAGGCAGTATTTATATAGCACCCAGAAGAATGAGAAGCACTCCACATAAATGTACACTGGTCATTGTCCTCAAGCTAACATAACGTAAAGGGACCTAAGATACCAATGCTGCTCCTTGTCCTGTGCAACTGGGCCTGGTCAGCATACAAAACATTGAAGATTTCACGCAGGTGTCAGAATTTTCAGATCACTTCTCACACAGCACATTTGGTTTACATCTTTTAAGATAACTGAAAAAAGCACTGAGAATGTCAAGCCACACTAGGAGACACAGTAACATCCAAAACTCAAAAGCTTTTTAAGTAAAGCCATCAAATGTTCCACAGCACTCTAAGGTTTGGCTCCAAGGACTGTAAAGCAGGTTAAAGTCTACCACTAGAAGAAGGTCCAACCAACTCATGTTAGTATGCCTACAACAGATTTCAACGTTGGCTTTGTGAATGATAGAAAATTTAGGGATTTCAGTGAAAACTGGGGAACTTGTTCATGTTCATGAAATATAAAGTAACTACATTCTTTAGAATGAATGGTAAAAGAGCCAAAATAAAATTTAAACTACAAGCTGGATTAAAATCTCCCTATTATCTGACACAGGATGATTCCATTTTAACACCAAGTCACACTGAAGTGTAAGACGAGTTAATAAGGACTCTGTTTTCAGATCTGCAACCTGTGAGTGATCATTTCAGACATAGCTTGCTATATGATGGTTTAGAGGAAGCAAAAGAATCTACACATGCCTTAAAGATATTAAAAGGTTAAATTCAGTTTCAATTATCCTTCATTAAATTGTTCTCATTTAAGAGCTGTTTTTCAATCATTCAATAAACAATCAAGTATCAATCATTTGCCATTATTTATCTAATCATAAATTTCAAAATACTCTACTTGCAGCTTCAAAATTAGTATTTAAACCATAGTATAAATAGTCACTACTCTGTTTAGGAAACTTTTAAATACACATCTAGGACCATATGTTTGATGAAGACACTAGTCAAATCATTACCTTATATATCGTTTCTGATCATGCAATGTTGATGGAGTTTCAAGCAGCTTATCCAGCAGAAGTTCTCTTAATGCTTCAATTCTGGTTTCAACTTCAGCATAATCTAGGAGTAGGGAGAGGAAATAAATCCAATGTGTGCCTTCAGTAGTGGCATGAATTGAAAATTATGTTATTTTTCTAGGACATCAGACACTTCTGAACTTAATGTAGAAATCAATATAGTTCGTTTTATAATAAGCCACAACTGAAAATTTTATATATGACAGTTCTACAAAAAGAGAAAATTGGACTTTGAAGTCTTTCCAACAATATGCCAGCAAGAGATACCCAAAGTCCCATTTTAATTACTGTAACCTTTTTTATGTCCAGTAATATCAAGCCTTAAGCAGCAAAATTAGCTGTGATTTCACATTTTGCAGTATATACCTCACTCAGAAAACTTCCCAGAAATACTGCTTAGAGTAAATGGTTCCTATAAATCCATAATTTTTATGGATTAAAATCCATATAAAACCCACATAAAGCTTTTTAGACTGCTATGTGCTTTTTAGCCTTTTAAGTTAAAAACAAAACAATACAAATAACAGAATCTGTATCTTACATTTTTTGAATACTTGAACCTCTGTCTTTCCAAAGAGTGACTTGGCTTTTTCATAGTCATTAATAACCACATCATAATCGCCCTTAAACAAAAAAACAAACAAAAAGCAAACAACAAACATTTATATTTGTCAAGAAAAAGGTAAAAGACTACTTTCAGCAAACAGAAAAGTATTTTTAAAGAATTATACCTTCTGGATATTTCTTTCAATATTCAATGGAAGGTTGAAAAGAAATTTAAAACGCTGAAGAACATTAAGTGCATTCCTTGTTGAATCAGCTTTGTCCTTGCGACCCAGCACTTCTTGGAATAAGGTATCTGCTGTGTTACTGGCTCCTATTTTAAAAAGGATGAAAATAAGAAAAAGCACAGTAAGTAATCAGTTCAAATGATGTACAGATTTTCCTCATTTTAATGAGCAATTCAGTAATTATTGTTAAATTTTTATACTTCTTTTGTTCAACTCTGTTAACATTTTACAACTGATGAAACACTATTTCAAAGTGAACCACTTAGCATTTTAATGTGGTAAGACCCCTGTACAATTAAAAACAACCTTTCTTTGCTATTTCAAATGCTTAACTTTGCTGCAGATATTTTATAGTTTGCTTTGGCTCCAGATCTACATTTTACAAATAAATTATGCAACTCAAGATAAGGAAAAAGTCATAGAAAGTTTTCTTCTTAGAAAAGTGTAATTTCATTATGTTAATTAATGTCATAGCTTTAAGAGTTACTGCTGGGTTTTGCAAATAACTTTGTGTTTTCAAATGAAGTCTTAAAAAATTTTAATATTTGATATTTGACTCATTTAGAAGTAGCAGTGATTAAGTCAAAGACAACGGCATGACTGAAAAAGGTCTAGCTAGCTGGTCACTCTAACAGAATGAATACAAATTGTCTTCACATTGGATTAAAAGTCTTACTGGCTTAAACACATACAGGATCAATCCTCAGTCAACAATTCCATGGAATTAAGTTTCTATATTATCTGCGAGTATTCAATAAATACATTAAATATAGCCTTAAAACCTTTTCTATCGAGACTAAAAAGCATTCTATTTTGTAATAAGGATTGTTTCCTAACACAGAATAACAGAATTTCATTTATATTAGGGAAGATTTACATTGCATGGAAATATTTGCATTTTTCAACTTGTGACTTATTTTTAATTAACCAAAAAAGTGGAACTGTTTTAGCTTATTTGATCATTGCGTGTAGACGTTTCTACATTATCTGGTCTAGTGATTATACTTTAAGCAAAGATGAAAAAAAATTACATCAGTCTCGCTGGGTGGTTTGCATGCCATTTTCTCTAGTCAACACTGTGGGTGGCCTGCTCATGTTAAAAGTAGTCTTTGTAAAATAATTGTTATATCTAAATAACATTTAAACTTTGTTGAAATTTTGAAGCCTTGATGTAAAAAAAGTTTTGTCAGGATAGCTATTTCTGCTGCATACTATTTAGCATAGTATTCTTTAATCCATTAAGGAGAAATGCACAATGAAAACAGATAGCTGGACATTTAAATACAGACGACTGATAATGTATGATTTTTCTCCTGAGGTTATAATAAATGCTTGTTTTGTCAATCCTTCTAGTAAGTAACATTTGTTTTGTTTGAATGCATATGTTTCAGGTCCATTCTTTTAACAGAAGCAAGAAGCAATGTACTATATCTGGGAATTAAAATTACATTCACAAAGCATTTTTTTTTAAATTAATGCAAACGTTTTTATAAGGTAATTGACAACTGCAGGAAGAGCACAGGCCTTCATCTCTTTATGAATTATTTCGCTATAGAAATCATCAATTTATGTAAATGATTTTACTTTTTTTTCTATGGGTACTTTTTTATTTCAGATAGAAACTGAAATAGATCAAATTACTTATTAGTGTGTTAATGAAATTCCATATTTCATGCAAAACAGGTCTGTTTTTTTTAGACTTTAAAAAATATTGTAAAATTTCTTCCCTCCTCACCCCTACAAATCCTTTCTACATTAACAGCCTTTATCTCTTGATTCCTGATGAATAATCTAAACCTATACAATCAACAGGTAAAGATTAAGGTCCTGTATTGACTACCTATATTTTCAAAAGAGAGGATTCATCTACTATGTGCAAATTTTTTTACTTCAAAATAAAGCTCTTGTTATCGAACAGTTGTCTTTTATAGAGCCTGACAAAATCACCAGATAATGGAATTTTATTAATATCCTTAAAGATACAATCCTTTGTGGAATTGATTATAACGTATCATATGGGGTTTTTAAATAAACATATATTTAATAGCTTGTTTAGCAATTAAATTTAGCAATTAAGCAAAAACTCCAAACATTTATAATTCCACCTATAACATCAGATTGTGCTTCTACTATCCCATGCCACTTCAATCCAATAATTTGGCACACTCAACATACATTCAGATGCTGTGGAACACGTCCTTAATCTTAGATGTTTGTAATGAAGCTCACACCACCAATTGGCTCTCAAAATATGCACCTACAGTCCACAAAATGTAAAATTCTACTAAGGATTGGGAGTAATTTATGAAAGCAGGCCCTGTTACCCAAAGATTATGGAAGCTTTTCAGTGGTCAGACAAGAAACAAAGCTTTGATCCTAAACTACTTTGCATAATATTATTTACTCTTTTTAAATCCTTGCATCCCTACTTCCCTGCCTGCCACCCGTCATGACTTGCAAAGTATCAGGAGGAAAAGCAGCCAATTCTTTTCACAGCAGAGCCAAACTTAATACCACTCTGAAGTGCCTGGCAAAAATTCCTCTTCAGATCCAGCTTGAAAAAGACAGTCTGCATTATCTGCATACAGATTTTAGCCACCGTCTATCAAATGAAACAGTGATTATATATTATAGGTAGATTTGTCTCATGCTAGTGTGTGTAGGAAAGTGTCACAGACTCAAGTTTTTGCTTTTTTATTTAAAATCTGTCACACAATTTTGTCAAAGAGAAAGTGCTCTCCAAGGAATTTGTGCTTGGTGCGTGACATGACAAATACAGAGCACAGAGCATTGAGGCAAATTTCAGCAAATGCTTTTTTCTCCTACCCTGTATGTACCAAATATTCTGCACAAAGATACACACTATAGTCTTTATACAGCGTGTGTGAGTTTTTGTTGGGGGTTTTTTGGTGATTTTGGAGGGGGGGGCTTTACATTCCAGGCAACAAGATGTAGAGGTAACAATGCTCAAACTGCACCTTTATTGTGAGCATCAATGAATCTCTACTGCAAAGAGCTACAGCTGCTCACAAAAGCCCCAGCTTGCTTTGTGCTCCCCACACAAACACACGCACAGTCACTGCTTTCTTCATATAAAAGAAAAACAGTGAACTTCCATGTCACTTTCTTGATTTCATAAAACACACTTAAGACTTTCCAACACTGAGTCAGCTATCTGCGTGAAAATGCTTATTGATACAGCACTAAGGGAAACATCCCTTCCTCTGTGAAAAAAATCACAATGAAACAAAGTAAAATTATCTTGGCAGAAGTCCCAGAATTAAAAAAGTAACTTTTTTGATCTGATGAAACACATACCGAACTGCAGTAAATTCGAGCCATCTCTCTCAATGCAGTCCTTGGGCTAATACAGAGCAACAGAAAAGAAAGTACTGACAGCTTTTCAAAGTTTCTAAAAAGAATGCTAAATCCAAGTGGCCTAAATGGCAGCACGTTACCTGAAAATTACTCTTTTAACAGACCTTGTTATTACAAACAGTTTGTATTTGGTTTTTTCCTCTTTTGCTTAAATTCTTACAATTCTGCTATTTAGCTTTGCTCATCTTTCTACAGTCTTGTCTATCCATATAGCTCCTGTTTTCTTTGTACGCTTAAAATTGCAATGCCACCAGAATTCATTTAAAGTACTTTAGAACTCCTTCATTTTGACATTTATTCTTTTTGTTATCACGAACATCACTGAAAGTCATGGCAAAAGCTGCTACTCATTTCATAAAGTGTACTATCACACCCCAAAAGTCACTACTGTCAAACAGAAAAAGGCAAGAGAGATTACACTGTTTTCTACTTTCTACCATATTCCTAGGAATATATTAAAGCTTGTTAGAAACTCTGAAGTCCATAAATAGTTGCTTCTGGAAGGACAAAACTTACTGTTCAGTACATTCTCCAGTTTTTGCGTCATGGATCCTTCTACTTTTTCCGTTCCATCCGCTTCCAGTTTTTGATGGATTGCTGGAATAAAATGTCTAGTTAAAATGCAGAACATTTTAATAGGTGGGAATACATTACATCAAAGTGACACTTTTAAACATTTTTAAAATTAAAAATAAAGTGTTATTTTTCTTGTTAGACATGAAAAATACAAGCAAGCCTCATGGCAGTAGATTCTAGTGGAGGACAGGGCTTAGAGCCAGACACTGCAGAATTTTAACCATTACTTTGACACAGACATCCTGTGTCTTTTTGAACAAGACAGTAATGCTCAAGGAAAAAAAAAAAAAAGCTGAGAGAATAATCCAAATTGGTTACATTGTAGTAGTTACAAGTGTTAATTCAGTATAGTATTTTGAAAAGTATCATTCAAGCACAAAATACTTTCACTTAGTAGGGCAAAATTTTTACACTGATCTCACCAAAAAGCAATTCTCAATAATTAAAGGGCAGGAAGAAATTAATGGGGAAGTTGGATGACCTCAAAATCAAGTGCTAGAACACTCCTCCACCAGTTGTTTCCATCCACAAAAATGCCCTCTCAAAACACATGATACAAGTGTATCTTGTAGCAACACACTGCATTAACCCTTACAGAGAAGCATTGTGGTGCTTTCGCTCAAAACCACATGAAAGTGGAGGGGAGTCTGCTTGGTTTTGTTTGTTTTTTTGTTTTTGAAGATGCTATTTTTCTCCCATCCTAAAATGCTAAAAGCCCCAGTGCTTGTTTCCATGTGGTATTACTAATGCATGTGGAAATACGTTGTATCAGCATTAATTTTTTGTTTTATTATAATTTATTTTTCAGGAAGGGAGAGATTTACCAGTGTACCCTGACTACACAATGCCACTCTGGAATTACGAACAGTGAATAGAATGTAGAGACTCCTTTCTTCTACTTCCCCTCTCTTACACAGCCTTCCTTTCCTCTTCCTCTCTGTTCAGAAGAGCTGGCAGAGATAAATTTTTAAATTTTTTTAAAGGTAGTATTTCTGTATATATGCATATGGCATATATAGTACAATTATCTAAAAATATGATTTTCCTTTTAAATTTTTAATCTCTTAATATATGTAAAATCCTCTCTATCAAATAGCCATCACTTCCTCTTGCTTTAGATGAAATCAAGGCTTCTAAAAAACCTCCTACTGTTTCCTGCTGGTTCTCAGTAGAATGAAGTAAGGCTAAGCTACTCTTGAAGACAGTGATGCTTAGTGCTTTTATGAAAGCGAGTAACCATGTATTTTACTTCAGAACACAAATACAGTTTTGAAACCAAGCTCCCAGTTGTCTCAGCTTGCCTTGTTTTGATTGGCATGGCAGAACAATCTGAGTCCCTCAACTGGATTCTGAAAGAATCCTTCGAAAAGATAAAATTGTACGACAAGATGCACTCCACGAGTATAGCTCATGTGCTCCAGCAGATAGCGAGAATTCAATCCTCTGGGTGATACTTGAGCTGGTACCACCCCAAACTCGATATAATGTGCATTTTGATATGTCATCGCCAGCTGTTTTCTTCTATAGCACCATCCCTACCTACCCATGCTACACAGGTGCAGATTAAGAAACAGCAGCAAACACAGCCAGAAACTACCTTTGCTAAGGCAACCCTGTGGCCTCAGCCCTACTGTAAACAGCGAGACGGTGGCTGTTCTGAAACAGGAGAGCCTTTGATAGTCTCCAGCATCCTTCAAGGGAGGAATTTTTATTGGGGGAAGAAAATCCCATTAATCTCAAACATTTAAATTTGACCCTTAGAATGGATGCTACAGAAAGGATTTCAGTAAGCTGTGCTTTCTCAAAAGTGCAAGAGCACCTTTTTATTTTTTGTAACAAAATTATTAGACAAAAAAATATCTAATTTAGGACACTATATTTCTTAAAACAACACTTAAATGAAATTAAGTGAAACTAACAGATTCTTGCACATTTACAAAACAGAGATCTATCTTAACAGATGGTGTATTCTTAACTGTAGCTCATATTTTATATCTCACATGGACACCACTTATCTATGAGAATATCTGTACAATTTTTTAACAAAAACATTAAAGGTTCTAATGATATTATTCCATTTATACACATCAGTTCTGGTCTTGTGCAGACAATTACAGTACTGCAACTGATGTGAGATACTGAAAGGCAAGTTCATCTGAACAGCAACCACAGTACAAGCAGATACTTTTAAAACCAAAAGGGACAAGTACTACTGGAACTGCATCAATGTGTAATGATTTGAATTTAAATAATTAGAAATCATTCTAAAAAGCAGATTTCTGAAAGATATCTTTAAATGAATGTGGATTAAAAAAAAAGTTCTATATTGCCACAAAGATTTTAAAATACAGTATTTTGGAATGATTACATTGCATTAACTGCTGACCAGTTAACTATAATGTTAGTCCTGAAGGTGACACACCTCAGAATTTCCAAAACTGTACCATAACATCTAAACTTCTATCAGAATCAGATTTTGCTGCAAAGTTATGCAAAACATGGTAAAGACTTCCTTTAATATCTAGAACAAGAAGTTGTGAAAGAGCATGATTTAGCATATTACCACTTTCAAAAATGCCATGTCACACTATAGTATTTTATTATGAAGGCAGCTCATTTAGAAGTTGTGTTATTATCATTAACCAGTTCCTGAAATTTTTAAAGCATATCTTCTCCAAAGCAGTTCTCTTTCTCATCTCCTTTAAATAAGAATATACATCAGCAATACAATTCCTTTTTCTTCCTTTTAGAAGATGGTATATAACATTTTTCTCACATTGGTAGCATTTGAAGCTAGCAGCTTGGCATAAAGTGTTTGAAATTCTTAGTTTGAAAACAGTAGTACTGTAGACCCAGGAAGAACGATCCCATTAAACCATTTCATAGGAATGGTCAGACAGAGAAAAAGATGCCAATGGGGAAAAAAATTTAAATAAAAGAAGGTATTAAGTTCCAGGAAGGTGGAAAGCACTGTGGAGTACAGATAAAGGCATATCAAACATATGTAACAGCTAGCATAAAATAGAAGGGATTTTTGGATCACTGTCTGAAATAAGGCATTTTAGGACATATTGAAAAAGTACAGACCTGTTACTCTGTATAAACACAAGAGGACTTGCTGTGTTTCCTTGTACATGTTTAACACGCTAATTTTTTTGTGTACTGAAGCTATTTTTACACATTACATTCAGATGTAGCAGTAAGTGCATTCATACGTGTACCAAAGTTGGGTAACTTTGTTTGCATCAACTTAATTTTAAAAAGCTAAGTACATTTTCCTTTTATGAGGACCCGACCAAAAAGTCTCTGAGTTAGACGTTTAGACAAGCAAAACTAGATGTAGTCAAGAAAAATATCTGTAGACCTAATTGTATTGGAAGGCATCTAGAGATACTAAAGTTATTCCTTTAGTACTAAACCCATGTAACAGGGGGCTGGTGCTGTCTGGGAGAATCCCCATTCTTTTGCACCCGCATGCTCCCTTTTGCTGGATCTAGCAGACACACAGCTGCAGAGCAGCCACGCTGAGAGAATTTGGTGGAAAATCAGCTCAGCAAGCAAGATACTTTATTGATCAGCGAGCCTGTCTAAACCTTGCCTCAGCTGCACCACTGCAACACCAGGGAAAAGGAAGGAGCACCTGGCCAAGAGCAAGGGGAAAGCCAGCCTACACCTCTCAGAGCAGCCAGCAGTTAAGATCAACTTCATACCCTCAACTCATCACTGGCTGCAGGAAGAAGAGCAAGGAGAAAATTTTAGGTCTTTGAAGGCCTGAAGTAAAGGATGGACAGCATTTTTTCTTGAATTGTCACCCTGTCACAAGCTGATACCTGATACAAGCTATACAAGTTGGAACAGCAGCTGGAAACCTAGGAGAGCCTATTTACCATTATTAAAGAGCTTTACTGTAAGAAGCATACATTGAATAAGGATGGAGAGGCTAAGTCTAAATGCTTCAACTAAGGCCAGAAAATCAACTGTATTTTGTATCATCTTTGCCAATAAGTGTTCAAGTTTCCCAGTTAGGTCAGAATATTTTGAAGGCTTGCAAACCTCAGAGCTGCAGTGAGATGCTAACCAGTAACAGTGAACAGCCTAAGTTTAGAGCTCACAACCTCTAAACTATGACTAAAGATTTCTGAATTGGTTGGCTTTAGTCAAAACACATGCAAATTCAATCTGGCAAATAAGCCATAGCACAGGCCTTGTAGTAAAATAAACTGCAATTAATTAGTGGCTATTTGTGTTGAAAAACCATTTTATTTAATCTAACGAAGGATACGGTTTTCTACTTGGCAGCTGTAAATTTAACAAATTAAACCACACTTGCCAGATTCATGCAGTTTTTGACTTGAAAATTTCATTAATGATTTACTCATTAGACATTTCTAAAAAATATTTTGAGATAGGCACCAGAAGTAGTATTCTCAAAACTCCCTCAGCCTAAGCCAGCTCAAAGCAACAGAGATACAAGTTTTCTACCATTTTTTAAATTAAAATATGGCTAGAAATGCATTTGGTATATCTGAAAAATCTTACCAATTCCACAGAAATACGGTTAATTAAAAAAAAAAAAAGTACCTGACACAAATAAAACACTTTTACTCAGAAGGATAAAATTAGAGGGGGTGGAGGGGAATAAATTAAAGAAAAAGAAAAAAAAAAGGAAAGACTGACTCAGCAAAATATTTTTGAAGATCTGATGTGGTAACTGTAAATAGCTTGGCACCAAACCCAGTAATGAAGGGATGAAGAACATATGTTAACCTGCTGCCAGGATTCATGCCAATGCATCAATAAAAATGTGTTTGGTTCCATTTATCAAAAAAGTAACAATTTTCTGTAATTTCAACAAAACATAAGAAGGTTATTGATGAGGACAGCACTCTTATGTAGGGTAAAAACTCTTCTGAATGGATTCAACAGAAGTGCAGAGCTGTCCATAATGAGCAAAGCAATACATACAGACAGCATGTCATGAACAGACCTGGTAATACATTACACAATGAAAACCTAAAAAAACCCAAAGTCTGTTACCACGGCCATTAGTCAATACCACTAAGGTTTTTTTGTTTGGCTTGGGTTTTTTTCCCGCCAAGATTTCTAGATATTTTTGCAAATTGCATGGCAAATTTGACTTGACTTTAGTAAAAATTGCTAATCCAAGACAAAGTTACAAAATACTGAAGGAAATGTAGTATTGTCTTTAATTGCCCTTTTGTGTTTTGGTTTTTTAGCATTTACTCTTTCAAGTTTGTTTACCCAGGACAGTGGCAAAAATCAAAGAAAATGGACAAACTTAAAGTGATGAAAATAAATATCTTGGAAACAGACAAGAAAACAAGGTTTATTATTCTGCTTACAGATCCACTAAAAATTCTGAGACTGGACCCAGGTCTTTGCCAGGATACATTTAGAGTATGGCAAATGCTATTCACTTTTTACCTACCAATACAGTGCTAACCTTCTGGATCTATGAAAGCTGATGGTAGAAAGAAAGCAGCTTTTAAATGTTGCATGCATTTTAAATGTGGTATGGATATCAAAATGGAATGATGTAACATGAAATGAAGATTTTATGGCTTCAGGTCAAGTCTGGCTCAAATTTAATCATAGCTTACTTTTGTATACTGGCAATCAACCGCAGTATTTGCTATTTGAAAACTGCAGTTGCAAAACTGATCTTTCATTTTGATGCTTTACTATTTTTCAGATGCAAACAAAAATAATTAACTTAGCTGAAAAACACAAAATATACACAAAACATGACAGACACACAGTAGTTAACAGCTGCCGAGACTGCACCCATTAGGAGAAATTCTGCTAGTAGTTGGCTTACATCTCAAATAGTCACTGATTTAAAAGAAGCTATATGAACAGTCAGCATAAAACCAGGTACAGGCTTGGACACGGAAGTTTCACTTGTCTCAAGCCTTCAGACATGAGGATCCTCTAGGAAAGCTAGACAGTATCAGCTCTAAGCTGACTCGTGATCACTTGGAGGCATGATCTTAATTCTTAAACTGAAATACCCCATCTTGCATCTACTGTGGGGCACATACATACATATAAACTGTTACTCTGAAGTGACTGATACACTATTAGATATATGCAGCATCTCAGTTTATCCTTGACAGGTTGTTTCCATGGCCCTGTTCTTTTTTAAGCTCTACAAATTACTGTATTGAAAATTGCTAGCTGTAATAGCAGGCTGTTCCTACTCTGCAAAGACTATATTCTACTACTTAAAGCGGGATGGGGAAGATAACATAAATAGACACACACCATACACAGCACTCAATACAGCCATTCTAGCCATTTCAAGACAGTTGCATTCCATTTAGGTAGCAATCACAGCTTTGATTTTGATTTACCTAAATACATTTGTTTAATAAAAATTCGTACTATTTGGGAAAATATATATGAGACTGAAGTAAAGCAAAAACATGAATGAAATGTGAATACCAAACAGGAATGAAGCACCAGCAAAACCTGGTATACCAGTCTGATGCTGCACTACCTGGCAAAAAACACTCATGGATGAGCATTTCATTGGACAAATAGACAAAACAGAGCGAACTGAGGTAAGAGCTAGCAACTTAAAATCACTTCAAAGTTAGTCAGTCATCAGTCTAGTTTGCAAACAGAATCACTAATGAAAAATTATAAAAAAATAAATATAAAGAGAGTATGTACTCTCTTTAAATTCAAACAACTCAAAAGCCAGAGGCAGAGACACTTATCTGACAGACAAGCATTAGTTTTTACTTTCTCAAATTCCCAATCTGACTCAGAATTGAATATAGATCCAGTGGTTTCTTTTGTTTTAGTTTCGCAGAAACAGACATAATGGCAACAGAATACGCTTATTCATACTAAATTAGATCCTGGATAACTGACATGCTTTTTCTAGAATGGGCCTTAGGGGATGAAATGCAAAAATATTCTATAGGAAGAAAAACAAAACCAAACCAAAAATTGGGCATTGAGCAGATATAGGATCATTTCAGCCAGGTAAACATTATCCTAGCTTATGTATTAAGATATTAGACAAAAGGCCAACTACTTGGCCAAAAGTCCAAATTTCCCACCATATTGGCATTCCT
>NW_010175117.1:129483-160859 GCF_000695765.1 Mesitornis unicolor
CCACATATCTGAACAGGAAAGGGAAAAGAGGAATAGTGGTGTAATAGCAAGCATTGCTTCTTCTGTATAGGTTCAGGTTTTATTGGCGGTTTGGTTTTATTGTTTGTTTGTTTGTTTGTTTCTTCTGAAAATCATGTAAAAAGGTTTGTAGCTGCAACTGCACAAGAAGAACTGTTACCACTACAAACTGGAGAGTCAACTCTAAATCCCAAATTTGTTCAACACATCTGTGTTTCAAAGATAACACAGCATCTTCTTTACTTGCCAATATAGATGTCATACTTGCATGTTTTTGCATAATTGAGTGACTGAAGTGGTCATTTCCCTATTTTTATCCTTTCACTTAAATAAAAAGAAACTCTGCAGCCTAAGGCTCTTTCCGAAGAGCACTTCTGAAAAAGTATATTCAAAGTAAATTAGTTTGTTAACTTTCCAGAGACTTCTGTGTGGGACATGACTTGCTCATGACAACAAAACACCACTTGTCTACAAGCACATAAACAGCAGCCCTTTTAGGAATGCTACTTTCTAGATTGCAATTATAATTATGGGAAATAAATCAGCTGAACTTCCCGATGCTGACAAGTGGGTCAAGTTGAGGTGAGCCCAGTTCCTCTCAGTTCAGTTTACAGCTCTCTTCAGCTGACGACACAAACTTCCTGTTGCACATCTCTGCAGCGAAGTCACTGTCAAACTGTCAGCCAAGCTAACGGGCAGAGATGTGGGGATCTGACAAGGCAATTCTGTTTTCCAAGAAATTAAACCAAATAAGTATGAGTCCTGGCCTATTTGACCTCTTATTTTCTTAGTAAACAGTTCCTAAATCCCAAAATACAATAAACATCTTGGGATAGCATTTTATGGTTTTTGTTGCTTACTGGTGAAAATATTAATACTCATTTACATTTGTGATACATTCTGATAGCACACTTAAGATCAGACTGATCTTACTGACCCCAGCTAATAAAAAAAGCTGCACCACAACTCACGGTTTCCCAGATCAAGTTCATGTATTTGGAACAAACATTGTTAAATGTATATGAGTTTTAAAAAGCAGGTATAAACAGATGTGCAAATAGATGAACATGAAGTACCTGGTAAAGCAAGTGTTATACATCTTAAAGTGAGCCTTCTACAAAAAGTAACATCCTGCACCAATCGAGGGAGACCTAGGAGAAATAACTGTACACACATAGCTCCACTGTAAAACGACGATAATGGAACAGACCTGCAGTTTATAAACCACAACCACTGGGGCTGGAAGACGTGTTCTAGGACATCTGAAGTTGAAAACTGAGAGCCTAAATTTTGTCCATCAACAAAAATGTGTCCTTCAGAAAATGCATTAGATGTAAGAAATCTTTCCAAACAAAGTGAATTAAAAAAAAATAAAGCAAACCAAAATGAAGCAGCTCAGAAAGTGTAAATCATATTGGAAGACAGCCTAGATGTATTCCATAATGATTCTCCCTTGAGTCACTTTTCATCTGTGGCAGTTGCATGCTCAGCATCAAATAATGAAAATTTGCAGAATCAAGGCTATGTCCCTAAGAGTTTGTGCTGAAACAATTTTTCAGCTTTCAAATATAAACTGTTCTTCATGTAAGTTTGTTTAAACGTATACAAGTTCTAGTTGCACCTTTTTAAAGGAGAAAATAAGACTCACAAACTCATACGAATTCCTTACACATGGAAGGACAGAAAAGTGCCATTAAATCACTTTGCACAAACACTGTATAGCCAGAGTATAATGTTATTTCTGTTCCTGGTTCTTCTGTTAAAGAGCTTGAATTTCATAATTGTATGTCTAAGAAGTAACGGGGGTTTTGTTTGATTTGGTTTTGTTCTTGTTTGGTTTTAGGTTTTTTGTTTGGTTTAGTTTTTGGTTTTGTTTTTTGTTGTTGTTTTTTTTTAAATTTTGCATCTGACCTGTTTCTCTAGAACAATGCCAATAATGTTTATGCTTAATTCTTGTCATCTTTCCTTTGAGAAAACCGTGGTGATCAAATGTTCTGGAGAAAAGTTTTGACATCTGGCAGGAGAGCTGGATGATGGCATTAAATACACCCTTTTTTCTTACTTACTACTTACTTACTTCTTACTACTGGAAGCCACTCTACATCCAGCTTAGCTGTTCATTGTATCTATCAGAGCTTCAAGCCTTCATAATTTATCTAAAAGGACTTCACTGATAAACTCTTAATAACACTCTGATAAAATAACACACATACAGATAAGAGATGCAAAAAAAAGCTATTATATTTTTTTTTAATTGAGAACAGAGCACTAAGTGAAATAAATGAGTTTGCTTTGCCTATCACTATTTTATTTTTTTTTTTTTTGCATTCTTACTTGTTGTCTGAACTCTTCATTTTTCAGAAAAATCGCTCTCCATAGGCAATAAGCCCATATTAATAGATGGGACAAGAGAAAATAATTCAGTTGTGTTCAGTCTTTCTAAAACCTCACAATATTTATGGTTTGCATTAGCTTTCTGTAAATCCTACTAAGTTTTTGCTGGCCCAAAAAACAATCTTGCAAGATAACACATATGTCTGTCAGTGCTACTTTTTATGCAAAGCAGTAATTGTTTGGAAATGGAACTCTGAATCTTCTGGAGCATCTGATACTCTATATGCAAAGTGGATTTGGTTGAGAAAAACACATTATATTTCAATAGTCAGGATTATTTAGGATTTTGAACTATTTGAAGAAAAAATTAGGATTTTAACATTTTCAAGGTACATAAGACTTACAAAGAAATATAGTTTTTCCTAGCATTTAATAAAAAAAAGCTTAAAAAAAAGGATTAAATGCCAAATGTTGACTCTTCTTAGTGTCTTTTCCTATGGCTACCACCACATTCTTTAGTATTTCCACTAAATCCTTCAGTACTTCTCTTCTGTTATTGAACCTATTTAGATTTAGGTCTAGGTTTTCCAAATCTGTCCAAAAATAGGTCTAAAATAGGTCAGTTCTGGGTGGGGTAATAAAGATGTTTAGGAGTTAAGATTCTTCACAGGAAGAATCTTCAGATGTCTCAAGAAGAGGTCTTCCCTACCAAAGCACCTATGCGTGCACTTGTTCTCCTCTTAAAAATTACCAAATTAGGCAGGTAGCCAAAAGGTATCAACAACTTTTGAAAATGTTGTCATCTGAAGGGCAGGGCACAGATTACTGCCTGGGACAGTAATACAGGTGGACCACCAGGTAAGAAAGCGCTATCTTGTGTTTTTCCTGACACATGGAAGTGACTATGAAGACAGCGAGCAGCCTGCAAGTGAGTCAAGAGAAATTTGTTACTTCTCCAAAGCAGTGTTCCTAAAGCCAACAGAAGTGCTAGCTTGGCTGAGGCTATGAGTAGAGTAAGTTTTCTTACTCCACGGTATCGATAAGACAGGATCAGTGATCAGGAGTGATAACCCTGCAATATACAGTAGCTATGAAGAACACCATAGTAGTAAATATTAAATCTATTGGGGATGGCCCATCACTGTCACTTTCTTATCCAGCATAGTCCCTAACTAGACAGGACTATGGCAGCCCGTAATGACCCTTTATCTGAGAGTGTATACACATACGCACACACACATATATATATATATAAAATAAATATAAACATGTATATATATATGTGTGTGTGTGTGTGTGTGTGTGTGTATATGTATAAATGGCACAGACAATTAAGCTGATCTCACTAGCATGTTGCATTTTTCCCATAAGTAGAATATAAAGGTCGTCTGATTTCCCAAGTCAGAATGTGCTGAATATTCATATAAATAATACAGTTCAACTATGGGATAAAGTGTCATAAACTAAAGTTTTTCAGTTGCTACAGTTTGAAAGTCATCTTAATATCACCTCCAGTTTAACATTTCTCCTCTTTTCTACATTTCTGGTCTAAGCAGTTTCATCACATGCCTCCAGTTCCTGTAAGATACATTTGGTGTCATCTTTTGCAAATATACCACATGAATCAGCTAGCCAGTCCCAGCCTGTGATCAACACAATACAGATTTTGGGCTCGTTATAAACTTTTAGAAGAAACTGTAAATAAAAACAATATTTTAGAAATTAAAATTCCACCATATCTGCAGATACTGACTTTTCTTTTATATTGTATTTAGTAAGCGCAAAGCATCTTTACCTGACAGAGCATCTTGTGCTTCAAAAAATGTGCTAAGGCCTCCTTTCACATAAGCAAGACTCCCTTCATTTTTCTTATTGGCTTGTTTCTTCAAATTCACAACAGCCGTTTTGAGCTGATCAAAACTGAAAACAAAGAAGAAAACCTCTGTGACATTCAAACAACAAATAAAGTCAGCTAATGAATAAAGAGAACAAACTCTGGGAAAAGGAAAAAAGCCAGCTACTTTTGAAACAACTATTAAAGACTAAGTAATTGCTAATGAATGTGTTTCTTGATAATGACAATTTACTCTTAGTCCAAAGAGTTGTTGGGTTATTTTTAGTTTTAATCCTAAATGCATTAAATTAAACCTAAATGGTTCCTATCACTTGTGATGGAACTGACTTCTTTATAATACAAATTAGTCAAGAAATTTCATCTAAACATGCAGTATCCAGTTTAGTAACTGTCTGTACTACATTAAATAGGTGATAGTACCATTCACTACCCTTACTACACTAGATTAACTACTGGGATGTTACAAGTCTTTTTAATAATGACATTTGTTTAACTCTGCAGATTAATTCATAACCCTTTTATCACTTTCAGTTTCTCAATTCCATCATTTTTTATGTTGGTTTGAACATATAGTTCAGAATTGAACACAGTATTAGTGAAAAAATAAAGAAAAGCTGAACAGATTCCTGCTTTCTGAAAGTATGCTTCTTATATGCAGCCTACTGAATTGTTTTTTAAAGATACTTCACAGGGGAATATAAACTGCCAACTCATCACTGTTGTTTGTATGGTAAGTTTCTTTTTATCAGAGTTTCCTAGTATTTCTAGATTATTGCCAGTTTACATTTGATTTTGCATTTTTATTTTTTGCAAGCAGCTGCAATTAAGTCTTACATTGTGACTAATTCTTCACTACTTGCATATCAATTTTTGATGATATGATGAACATGATCTCAGTAGCTATGCTCCTGGAGTAATTATAAAGGCACTATCATGAACAAGCTTAGAAATGCAAACATAACATGATTTTCATTCTTTAAGTCTTACCTCCAACCTGCAGGCCAAATCCATCTCTCTAATACAGAAGAATCAAACAAAAACCTGCACTATACCTCAGTGAGGAGACGGAAACAATGAAGTAGGGATATTAAGACATAAGGGAATACTCATAACACCAATACTCTGTCCATTTTAAACAGTGGTAGAAAGAGACATACTAGGAGAACTAACCAAACTTTAGCACAGGCAGTGAGAAGGCTGTCACCACCTACTGGGAGACAAAACACAGTGGCGCCCTTACAGGCATTTTCCTTTTTATAGTGATGATGTCACAACATTTTGCTTTATTTCCTGTTTCCATCTGCTGGACAGAAATCATTACTTAATGGCTGGTCTACTTGGGCGTACAAGAAGTACTTACCAGCAGCATTTTCAAACTAACAAAAATCTGTACAGTGCTCTTTTTAAGCACTGATCCATGTTATCTGATGATCTAACAGTATGTCTAAATAGTTTATTTATATTTGTCAGGATATTGCCAGGGGCAAAAAAAAAAAAAACAAAAAAGAAAAAAAAGTTATTTTGATTGCTTAAAAAGAATTTCCTTCAAGGAGAAAACAGACATAAGCTAACCAAAATATCAGTGCACCGCACATTTAGCACTCCCAGTACCTGAGGTTATGTAGAGGACAAGAACTAAACCATTGCTCTGTGTTTCCGGAAAAACAGCACAAATTATATGGGGTAGATAATGACACAATTCCAGAATATTTCTAATACTACACAATTTGAAGTGGGAACTAAAAACAAACAAACACCACCAAAAAACCACCAACCAAACAAAACCAGTTTTGCTGCTTCATTATTTAGAAAGCTATTTATAATTAGATTCAAAACATGACTAGATTCATTCTACCCTTTGAGCCATTCTTCCTGTTGAGTTTTATACGGCTTTTGTACCTTCAAAACTAAGATTTGGAGTTTATAAACCAACATGAACTGAATTAATATGCAAAAAAACAGTTTTCATTTAAACCCAAAAAGTAATACTTTTTATTCCACTGGACTGAGGGGACCACGATTTGAAACTGTTGACATGCAAAGACATAAATCAATGGAAGTTGTTGGGTTTTTTTCCCCCCAACATGAAGTACTTAAGATAATAACACAGAAAGTGTTAAAATGTTTTTTCTAAATACGAAGATTCAAATTTACATGAGAATGGATTTTCAGGTACTGACCCACTGGCACAGCACAAGTTAAAAATGGGCGATACAAGCTGATATAATTAAGATATCAGTGGATTACCAGAAAAATCAGGGTAATATGACAAGGTGTCAGTCAAAAGACATGTAACCATTACATTATGCTGTTGTTCATATTTCATGGAAATTCTGATAGAAATTATCATTTAATTAGTTCCAAAAAGTAATTTAATTCATCTTCTGGATACACAGCATCCGTAAATGTACGTAAGCCATCTATGACAGACAGCCATCAAATCAAATCTCAGCATTCTCCAGTGACTGTGATTCTGCAGCTTTCCAAGTTACACTGTCCCAGGGCTCGAGCAATCCAATACTGGTTTTAATTTGCATCTAACCTAAAACTCCCTTATTACAAACTGAGACAGCTTGTTTTACTCTCAGTAAACCAAAAGCAATTGATGGCTATCCTTGAACCGTCCACTATGGATTTCACATCATGCATTCTGTATTAATCTTGTTTCTTTTCTAAAAGCACCAAATTCATTCAAGCTGTATACCCACAGATATATATACACCTCTATTTTTGTGGCTCAGCTCTCACATCTTTCTTAAAGCAGTGGCCAAGACCGGGCACAGCACTTCAACTGCAGCTTTAGCAATGCTGAGTAGAATAATTATCCCTGTAACTTACATAACACAGTCCTGCTGATACACCCCAGAAGATGATTTGTGCTACACAGGAAACTGGTATTTATGGCACGTTACAAACACCAGATTGCCTTCTGTAATAATGTTGCACAACGGCAGGTGTGTACTGTGCTGCTTGCTTTCCCCATACTCCTTAAAGCCTTGTATTCAACTACTTCATGACTGCTACAGCCAAGGCTGCCACTGGTTATCAGATCTCCTCCTGCCTTGCCTGCAAGAATCAGATTTAGGAAAGCAGCACCCATAGTTGCCCACCTAGTAGCTATGTTTGAAGCCATTCCCAGAAGTCTTCACAAGCCTCCTGGATTGCTAACCTTCCTGTAAATACCAGGGAGGTTAAAGTCTTGTGCGGGAACCAGGGTCTATGGAGACTTCCTTAAGTTGCTTAAGGAAGATTTCGTTCACTTCCTCATCCCACTGTGATGTCACCCTTTCCAGCCTCTCAACCAAGCTCTCAACCATCTTGCTACCTGCTTCATAAGAGGGACCATGTATTTATTCAAGCTGTACCTTCACACAAAAGTCAAGTCTCTCTCTTATTCCCTGGATATCTCTCTCAGAAGGCCTCTTCCCATTCATCACAGAACACCAGGCACATGAGCTATACCACTTCATTCCAGTGGTATGTATGTGAAGCTCTGGCTCCTCTTTCTTGTTTCCCAGGGTGCACGTCAGCATGTTTAACTGAACATTTAACTGAAAGCTGTTATCACCAACCCCTGATATTTCTCATTTGAAGTTATTGTCACCACAGTGCAAACCTGCTGGCAAAGATGCTCTTGCCCCACTTTTTCAAATTAATCCCATTGCTCATTAGCAATCCTTGTTCTTTAGTAATGGATGCATGGCTACAGAAGTAAAAAATGCTGTCTTTGAACCCAATGGTACAGCCATCTGTGAGCCTACAGGATGCATCCACTACTACCTGAAGCTTTTCCCTTCACCTGTAAATCAAAGGGAATACCTGGGCTCCCATAGTATTCTTCACTTCTGTCCTTAGGGCTTTACAACTGCTTTTGATCTGTTCTACACTTCTCTTGGCAGTGTCACTGGTGCTCACGAGTGAACAATGAAATGGCAATAGTCCAAGCGTAAAGGAAATGTCTTAAAAACAGCTACATCAAAAGCTGGTTGTTCTTTCTCACTTTATTATCCTCTCAGCTTTTTTAAAAAACTTGATCATCTCCAAAGTTATTAGACTGTGACTGACAGAATTCAATTTGAATCACTCCTTTTTAGTTACTCCATTTCAAACAATGCTGTCACTACATGTGTATTAGATAGTAACATTCTTTTGCTGTCTTTTTGGCTCTTCAACCTACCATCACTTTGAGAAGAAATTAAAGTATTTCCCAAGTAGATTAATGGTTATTTTCTGAAGCCCCTAAAAACAAACGCCCGCCCAGCTCTCTGCCCCTTCCCCCATATCCCACTCCCCCCAAAAAGCCAACCCACACCAGTTTCTGCCGTTGAATAATAAAAAATATTAAGTAAATTTGCAAAGTAGTATTTCTCTTCAAAATGCTTATCAGAATACCCACTTGAAAGCAACAAAAAACCCCTCATCATCTCTGCTAACAATGGCTTCCAGTATTATCTGAACATCAGCAGATAAAAGTTTCAGAACATGCTAAAACATATTTATGTAATGCATTCATGTAAGTACATATTATGAACTAGATTTAAAAATGAAGATGTTAATGGTCAAGGTTTTAAGAGATTTATCTCAAAGATCTTCTTAGTCACTTCTCACTTGTCCAACTTCTTTTACCCACAAGAGTTAACTAAAAGCTACCTGATACCACTAACAGTTTTACTCTCAGTCGTCTGCTCAGTGTCCTGAGCTCTAGTCATGACTTAAGCTAACATCTGGAGCTTCCACTCAAGGCCATGCTGCCTAACTTCTTGATTCATAAAGGGCCTTAGCCTGAAGAAAGACAGCATCCATCTGACACAGGAGAGGGGCAGGGAAGAGGCCATAAATTAGGTCTGGTTAAAAATGAAGTTTCCCTTATAACCACAAGGAGCAAACTGGTTGATTAAAGTTTCTAGCCAAGCAGAAACACCAGATTCCTGGTCTAGTACTGTAAATGTCAACTACCAATGGCACATCTAATGTACGATGTCATAACATCAAGTGACTTGCATTTAAAACATTAATTTCTACAATAGCAACAAACCTTGTTGTTGAATGATTCTCAATCAGGTACCAGGCAGCAGAAAAGTTTTCACTAGTGAAATCAGCACTCATCCCAGGAAACAGTGCCTCTAAATCTTTTTGAGGAAATCTGCCTCTGAAAAATGAATAATCGTTTCTTCAGTTAGACATAATCTGGTGAACAGCTTACAATTAAAAATGTCACATAAAAAAAAACTAAAACCAAACAAAAACCAAGTAATGACTTAACAAGACATAAATACAAACTTGTATATCACCATGAAATTAAAAATGGTATTACAAACACATATAGCATGATGGGGAAAGGAAAGACTGAAATCTAATCTAAGTAAAACTAACGTTACCATTTTGATTTCACCATTACACATATGACAGAAATGCTGCCTGTACAAAATGCTTCTAAAGAAAGAGAACTGCTGCCTTCAGAAAATGAGACTAGATAGACTCACAATACTACTACTATTCAAATGCGAGACCACTAATGCTGAATGTACTCAAAGTCAACTCCACCTTTTAAACAGGAAAATCAAGACAAGTAAGAAAGAATATTCTCTGTAAGCCATGAACCAGTATCTACTGAACTTTAAAATGGCAGGACATCACTAGGTTGACAGCTTTTAAGTGATTTCACACCATCACTGTCTATAGGTCCATCTGCAGCAGAAGTCCCACAGAAACACGAAGGAAGATACACAGAGCATACTTCCATCATATACAAACACTGAAAGAAATCTTGGGTTAAAATAATCCTCTCGCAAAACAGAATACACTGATCTGTCTGTTCATAGCACACAAAACAAAGGAAAAGCTGGCATATCTGGAGTGAGAAACAGCAGGTTTTGTTTGGATTTATTCAGTCTTACAATGCATAAAGATAGCATGCAAGCCAATTCCTTTTGAAAGTAGATTCCCCACAAGAGTATTTTTGAAACTACAAGTAGCTTCCACGATACACAGAAAATTTAATCCATTTATTTTAAATCAGCGTAATAAAAATATTTAAAGCACTTTTTGATGAAAACAGGACAATCTTCATCCCTCAGTCCAGATGCACACTTAACACTTGGCCATATTGATGCCACCATGCACTCATGCCACCATGCACTCACAGTGTATCTCCAGGTGCACTCACCACTCTATTCATTACCATCAGCTGCATCGCATCTTCAGGAACTGATTGTGGCAAACAAGTTTACTTTTGGTCAGTCCTGAACTGCTCAGGCAGTGTGACTAGATTATCATTGCAGGCCCCTTCCAACTGAAATATTCTATTGTATTCTAAAAATTTATTATGTCATTCTTGGACCACAACATCAAACTCAAGAGTCAAAAAAATCCCTCTCTGATGCTCACAAGCAAGGCATACAAAGTAGGCTGTGCACAACTGCAAACCTGCTGTACTTGGCATTTGAGATCAAACTTGGGTGAGGGTAGCAATGCACAGTCAGCTATTGGAATTACATTTAATACGCATAAAAAGCCATTTGAATGGATGTGAAAGCACTGATTTGTTAGTTTGGTTTTTCTGTAATCTAAACATATTTCAAGTTAGCTAGAGATGGTTTTATTACAAAAAGCAAACAGTAGATTAAATGAAGCAAATCTAAAGGCAGGCACATTTAAAGGTAAAATTATACAGAAACAAGGGTAGTTTTCCATAAGTTTCAATTAATATCCAAATAGCCACTAGCACAAGCAGGTATAAAGGACCTATACAAATTATGACATGGCACAGAAGTTTTTCATCAGTAGCACCTGATTACAGCAGGGGCATGAAACAATATTTTTTTTAAAACAAGCAAAAAAAAAATAAAGTCAAATGAGATACAAGGAAAAGCGACGACAGATGAAAAATAGAGAGACAGGGAAAACAATGCGAGAAACAAATGTAGCAACTAAAAATGAAGGTCTCAATATCTCTCTGTGTTCAATGAAAAAGTGAAAATGTAAAAAATTATAAACATTAAGTAGTGAGATTCAGGATTACCAATGACCTTGAATTTCATGTATGCCAGTTAGTGAGCAGAAAATACTGACAGTTCTAAGAAGAAGAAAGTTTAAATTTATCCCTCCCTTAAAGACATTTTAAGATATCTTCTTTTTCATCCAAAGTAGTCAAAAGTGCCCAGTTAGGCACATGAATTTGCAAGACAGTACTTTGCCTGTGATACATAGCATGGCTGCCCAAAAATATTTTTATATTAAATCCATGCGCAGTGGCATCTCTGTGGTCAATTACATTTTTTTTAATGCTAAAAACCAAAAACAATAAAAACCTTTCAGTTACTTCAAAAAAGAGTCAGACCTTCAGTGCAAGCACTATACAAGTGCATGCACACAATACAGAAGCAGAAATTTGTTCACATTTTTCAGAACTTTAATATATTTTCTCAGAAGCCGAAAGAAATAGATACAACATAAAAAGTGGGCACACTCAACAAATATACCATTACTATATGCTGCATATTATTGCAAGATATATGCATGACAGTTTAGTATTATACATGAGCTATACAATTCCTAGTGGAAAAAAACCCCTATCTTCAAAAGATAGGGAGAGAGAGACACACAGACAGAGACACCAATAAGACACCAATAATCTAGCTAGGGATGTAATAAATTCCTGCAAATTAGTTTTGCCCACAGACAGTGGGACAGAAATGACAGGGTTTTTTTCAGTTTGATGTTTGACCGCATTGAAAAGTTATTAGGAGCTTTTTTCCAGCAGATGTATTTGTGCAGAACCATAAATTAGCAATGCGCTTATGAGTGCTTTTATCTGTGAGGATATATATTAGACATAGTCACAACAGAGCAGAAACACGAATGTGAATGTGTGCGGTCTGTTAACAATATGTTATACTCTATGGTGTAGTATCCTTATTTTTATAATAAATGTTACCAGTAGTTTTTCCACTAACAGATAATGGGGAGCTTGGATTGAGTTGCCACAGCTGTCCTCACAACAATCTGCTTACGAAAAAGTTCAAACTGAAAGCAACTGTATTTCTAAAATGTCTGGCCAGATGCATCTAAAAAGAGAGTGACTCCACATACACACAAGTTTGTTTCATTAACTTCCATTAGAAAATTAAATAAGTAAGTCTTTGGAAGTTGTTCTCATGAAAACTTGCTTACCATTTGCTTATAAGCAAGCACATATGTGACTTGAGAAAGTATTTCTCGTTTACTCATTTCAACATTACGGGGTGAATAGGAACTAGTAGCAAAAGCTGAGACCATGCTGAAAGGCAATGAAATCGTTGATCATTTTTCTGTTGATTTGCTCGTTATGCAAAGATCACTTTAGGAAGCAACTCTGAATACTTAATCATTGATTAAAAAGCAATCACTGTAAAAGAAACTGGTAACCACAAACTGAATCCAGAAAACCTTAGGGAGAAAGAAAAAAAAAATAAAAATAATAATAATAAGTTTACCATCCCTGACAACTCTACGTATTTTGCTACCTTTCAAATTTCAGCAAAGGTGCACATACTGGATTTATATAGTAGTACTTTCTGCTAGGCAGACTATTTTATTTAAAAGAGAACCAGATCTGGTACCAGACCTCCAGTTAACATTTTAAAGTAGAACTGTAATAAAATAAATTTGGTTTCAAGCCACTGTGCACTTTCACTTCCCTCAAACATACTCGGAGTACATCTAATACAGCCATGCAGTATTAGATGCAGTGGTCCTTGCTTCCACATAAAGAGCACATCTACTCTGGATTCAAAACACATACGGTACAATCAATTCACTTGCACTGCATGTGCCCAACAATGCAAGCTCCTCTCTCTACTGGCCCAAACTTCAGGTTATGTACAGCCTGATACTCAAAAAAATCTCATTTAACATCACAGCATATATCAGCTCTTACAAATTCTACTACAGAACTTCTGCATATACTAAGCATTTATATTCTCCAGAGATTTAAGATTAGTTGTAATCTCCATGGGTAAATCACAGCCTGCAAGCAGCCACAGCTGACTAACAGCAAGAGAATGTAACAGATACAAATGAACAGAGCCTGACTATGAACACAGCTTAACAAGTTGTAATTTTTCTGTAAAGATTATTTTGCTCCCAGAGTTTCAGAATCTCACAGCATGTTTTTCAGCATACATGACAATATCTGTAGATTAAAGGCAGGTCTCAAAACAGGATACAGCCACCAAAAGGTAACTTGAACCTCAATTCCGCAGGAGTTTATAGGTCAAAAGGAGCAACTTTAAGTAAACACAGATTCTGAATAGCAACCAGCATAAACAAGCTCCAGCTAGAGCTGCTGTACACTCCCCCTCTGTCTGGTACCAGTCAGAGTCCTAGAAGCAGGCTTTGTACCAGCAGTACTGGGTTAATCACGCATGCAAGAAGACCAGCGTAAGGGACACTGAAGTAGACTAAACACAAATCAGAGGGTGTTAACGAAGATCTCTCCAACAACCAAAAGACAAGGACACACTCTAGCTATTAATCCCCTGTAACATTGGGTATATCAGAAATATGACAGCAAAATGACAACCATATTTAAGAAATGGCAGAATGTGTTAAGAGAAACCTACTAAGAGATTATAAGCTGGTAGCCGCAACTGATGCATCAGCTGTACAAGCAGCAAACTTTACTGTATTTTTTTATGTGATAAAGCTAGCACTTTATACTACTATAGACTGCACCTCGCTCCCTCAGGTTTCATGACTTTTCTGCATGCATCTCTGTGATAGAAGTTTCCACAAGTCCATCACACTCAAGGATGAAGTTGACGGCATCTCCATACAAGCCACTTAAAAATAAATAAATATCAAAGCCTCCAGAAGGTCTTTTCCTACCTCACGGTAGCAAGTTGACATTTACCATTAGGTGGCAGCGTAAGATCATCTGTTCCCTCCTCCCAGATGAACTGTTTTGGACACTGCCGTGGGAAGAGGGAAGCATCTGTATTGAGTGGGTGGATACAGAAGTATGTGGAATGTACTTAGCATGTCAGCATTTGCTTTCATGTACAAGATGGATCCACCATGATGACCTCTGCTACATGCAAAACAACAAACACTAATCAAAAATTGTCTAACCACCAGTCGGTCCGACTGCTGTTACTGCTTTGCAGAGAATGGATTTCCTTAGTCTCATGGAGTAGGTAGGAGAGGCAGGGAACCTTTGATTAAACAGGGACTTGTCAGGCAGGAATAGAAAAGTATGTGGTACATCTGAACAAAAAAATTTATTCACAAATGTTATGTAGATCTACATTTTCCACCAATAGAAACCAGTCAGTACCTTTATGAAACAGGCATCACATATTTTCTCCCAGAACTGCTCAAAATCCTGAACAATCCTATGTTTGTAGGACTTAACCTACCAATCTGCTCTTGTAACAGCTCTGAACTCTGAAAACAAGCCTAAGCACTGCAACATCACTATTAATGTTAGCATTTTCATAGCAACTTTCCACATTTCTCAGATTGAGGCACCTACTCTATACTCTTTTTCTTCCTACAAGCTATTTAAGCTTTCTGTAAGGGTTTCTGCCTACATCTGCATAACAGTCATACTCCTTGGGGAGAAAGGTGGCACAGATCTGCTTTGCGCTTAAAGTCAACATAAAGATGGTCACAGAAAACTAAAGCTTTGTATCAGTCTTCACTCCATTCTGAAAACCGAAAAACTAGAAATCAAAGATTAAATATTTTCAATACCTATTTTCTGGTGTAAATTAAATACTCCATAGCATATGTACCAAGGGAAAAATATATAAATATAAATAAATAAATAATAAATAATAAAATATAAAAAAATCATCTAGTTGGATCAGTTCTATGTTTTAAAATATGAACAAACAAGTGGCAAGGCAGGGGAACAAATGTGTGCAAACGCTCTTCTATTAATACATTTGTGACTTTAGGGATCACCACTGAAATGTAATAACCAGCAAGTGTAAGCTTCATTACAATATAAATTATTTTATTATTTAGCAAACGAGATTCTTAGTTGTATGGCACAAGAACAGCAACTAATTCTTGGAAAATATGAAGAACTTATCTGCCAGAAATTAAGTACACTTACTACTTGTTAGCATGCAGGCTGAAAGATGATGGATAACACACTGTGTACATAGATAAAACATTTAAAATAGCTTGACTATGCAAAAAACAACCAGGGGAATGAATGTGTGTCCATAGTACTTACTTCACATCCTTGCAACATTTGAATAAGAAAAAAAATCCAGTGCATATTTTGAGTAATTTCAGTATATATATATTACTCCTACAATATATCTACAGGCAGTACTATAAATATTAATAGAATGTGTTAGACTTACTATTATCTGTTTCTCTTAATCCACAGTTCAGATGTTTTGTTCACTTACACCCCAGTCACTCCCTATTAAACTCCAGTCTTAAGTCTATCAAGTCAGAATAACCATTTTTTGTCCCTGTGCTTGCTTAGTAGTTTAATGAAATGCTGTACTAAAGCACTTATATTCATTACTTATGGGACCTTTTTTCCAGTATTTCAACGCTCCATTTCCAACACCTTGAAAGGTGAATCACCACCTAAACCATTCAAAAGCTATGGTTATTTTTAAACACATTTTAATTGGACAAAGCACCATAAATAATGTTTAAAAATTCCACAAAAGGACTAAGTCTAACCCATATTAAAAAAAAAAGAAAGTCACAACAGATAGGCGATCTAACTCTTTCCCATGCTGCAGATTGTCTTTTCTGTATCATTTGCTGATGAGTGACAACCACTTTCTAGAGGGAGGACTTCATTCTCTCTTTCAGTCTGTAGTCTACCCACTTCTTGCCTTTTCTTCAGTGTATCTAGCTTATTCCTATCCTATTTTCTCACTCATATTTTTCATTGTTTTTCACCCTGGTCCTCTCTTTAAATGTTTATTTTGTTTACCACGATTTGCATAATCAATACAAGGCACTCCCTTCCCTTCATCAGCCATCAGGTTGCAAGGGTTGTAAATCCCACCAAGTCAACCAATGCCAAACGCATCAGCTTCAAAATTAAAATACATCTGTTTGCACACATTTAAAATTAGTTTAAAGAAGCCAAAGGTATTAATAAAGGAGAAACTCATTATGCTACAGAATCACATCTCCTTGTATACACAACTGTTCATCATAACATTATGCTTTCTTTTAAAGCATCTCAAAATTCTAACAGCTTTTATTGGTTCTAGTGCCAAATTACTCCAATCTCTAGTAATGGTTAATGCTAATATCTTGCTTATCCACTCCCTTTCTTAATTTATAATTGCCTTTTTTCACTACTCTGTAAAGCTTCTCATTACTTACCCATCCTATACATCAAGTATTTGCAAACACATGATTTTAGTTAAACTATACAGTATTACAGTTTATTTTATAAAACATTGCATTGTTCCAGTTTTTCAATAAAATTATGAAAGCTTTTGCATTGTGAGGCACGTTTTATTTAAACACAGAACATGCCATCTATAGTCATCACTATTAACACTGTGCTGTCACCCATAGCATGAGGACAGACCAGGCTTTTCCTCTCATTCCCTGTCCCTCTCCTCCCTCCACAACTTGCTCCTCAATCCCTCTACACAATTACCTGTTATATTGACTAGTGTTCCTGCTCTCAAACTGGTCATTTTCAACACCAGAGCTTCCCATAATCTTCATGCTTCACCAGCCATGAACTTGGAGGAGAACTTGCAGATCAATTAACAATGAACTAGGCTTGATATTATGCTTGCCCAAGTATTTCCCTATTCCCCCTCACAAAAGGTTATTTCCTATCTGTATTTACGCATTTCTGACTTAAAATATTATTTTTCACACAAAATCTGAGGTTTCATTAATATGACACTTTCTAATGCTTTCAGATGAAATATTTAAAATACAATATAATATTGTTGGTTTCCTATTTAACAAACATCCAAACAGATGACGCTAAATTAAACAAATTCTAAACAAATGCTGTTAAGGTGCCTGGAAGATAACTGTTAATCTAACTGACACTATCTTAACTGTAAGAACTATCAATTTTGGTTATGAAGTCAAATACTACATTAGAAGTTTTGTACAAAGAACAAATGAAAGACTAAGAACAAATTCAAACTAACTGTCATAGTCATTGTGTTTACAGAAAGAAGTATTGTGAGAAACCTATGGATAGAGAACTATGCCATAGAACTAGGTATCATGACTTAAGTCCCAGATAAAATAACAAAAAAGCTGTTGCAGGGTTTAACGAATACAGAATTTAAGCAGATAAAATTATTTTTAATGTCAACCAGTCACAATTGTTTCATATGAGGTTTGAGAACATATTATATGGGCTTAGACACTAAATGCTTCGTCGAAAAAAGTAACCAGACAAAATTAATATATCATCAATTTAAAGGAGACCTGCTACCATAAGATTATTAGAAACTTAGTTTTATGGAATGCAAACAGAACATATCACATGGATTAAAGAACTAAAAAAAAAAACCCAATCTGGTGGAGAAGCAAACCTGAGAACATCTATAAGTAAAGTTTTACTAAAGCATACATTAGTCTCTCTTCAGCACTTGCATCATCACCAATAACAGCCTTATCATCAATAATTTTTTATAAATAGCTGGAAAATACTAAGAAGAAAGGCTGTCATCTGGACTGAGAAGAGAGACTTGTCAAGGAAGCAACAAATAGAGGATCATGGTCAAATGCAAAAAGATACAGCCAAGAATTCAGGGCATCCCTACAGAATAATGAGTGACCATGCCAGCAGCAAAAGTAGCAACTCAGGAGAATCAGCTAACAAGGCACTCACTGCTGGTTGCCAGGGCAGCACTGCAGTAAAAAGGATTATTATGTTGTTGGGTTTTTTTAATTTACGAACGGAGGAGAGAAGGAAGGAGAGACAGAAGTCTTCTGGTAAGATACTGGAATAATGTCCACATTCCTAGAGTCTACATTTTAACAGGGCTGGAAAACTAGAGAAGATGAAAGAAGCAGAGATCAGAAGTTAGGTCAGAGGCTGGAGAAAACTACTTACAAAGAGACAAAATCTTCATCTTATTACAAAAAAAAATGGGCTATTAGTTTGAAAAGAAAGAAAAATATATTCAAACTAGGAAAGCAATGTACAGCCAGAGGCTGGAAGCCGATGATGGATCCACCAGAAATCCCATACAGATTTTTGGAAATTGCAGTTTCCCCTTCAGAATAAGGTAACAATGGACATTGCAGATTTTCTCCAGTGCACTCCCCCTCACAAACTTTATATTCAGCAGATGAGATCCCTAATAATAGTTTAATTTTAAATAGAATTTGGTTTTGGTAGAGCTGGTGTCTTGAGTAACAGAAATATTATTCTTGATGCTATTTCTAGAAGTTGGGCAGGTCTGGAGCCCCAGAAGCATCCCATTTTAAGCCCTCTAATTCCATTTATCATTCACTATCAAGTTTCTGTTTCAGAAAAAAAAAAGTCATATATTTTACCATACTTACGAACAAAAGTAAAAAAGTCTGTCGGTTGGAAAACAGTATTAATATTTCTATAAAATAAACTAGTTGATGTGGTATGATAAATCACATTTTACAGTGCAATTTTAGTAACAGATAGCAATCTAAACATCCTTAAAAGCCCCATGAAACTCAAATGCAACAGTAAGTATTCCATAACTACGATGGATAATTCCAAAGCCTTAGGTTATTTACCAATCCTCAAAATCTAAATATCACTGGGGTTCAATATATCAGGCTTTTCAGTTCTAATTGATGATCCAAAAATAAGGATTATGAAGCAAGACAGAACACGCACCAACAACTCTCCTAAGTAACAAATAGCACACCAACAGCTAATACACCTACGCATTTTTAAATCTTTCCTTGCCCTGTAAACTGTTAAACTTTTCTGGAATTCACAAAGGCATATATAGAGAAAACCACTAAAAAAGTGGATTAAAGGCATTTGGTACTCACTTGTCTATCTCAATACCGAGCGGATTAGCTGGACGTAGGGACAAGGGGGGAATCCCTTTGTTCCTATCAGTGCGCATGTCATAATAGTTCATTTCATCCACCCAGACAGCAGACTGATCCAAGATACCTAGAGAAAACAAAGTGCAGATCCTTAAAACAACAAGGGCGGCCCAGCACCATCAACTTTTAACATACTGAATTAATTTGAAAAATCCTGATAAATATAAAATGCATGCCTAGGTAATATATTGGAAGATACATGGCAAAACAACCTGGATGCAATTACGCTAAATTATTTTATTATAGCCACTGAAAAGGTATTCATGGCTGGGCATCAAACATTACCTCTTACAGAGTGCACAGTTTCACGCACATTAAGAGCGTTTTCCTGATCACGGAGCATTTTTCATTCCTCCAAATATTTTGGTGTCTGTCCAAAATGTGTCATTTACTACTTCTGAAAATGAGCCATTACCTGGAGATCTTCTTATTTGCACATTTTACAGAAGATCCCTTTTCTGTGATACTCACTAACCAAAAAGTACATGGATTTTGGCCACATACCAAGATGGAGGACTCAATGGACACAGGACCAACTTTGTTGTCAAAGCTTTAGCACAGACAATGCGTAAAGGTGAGGTACAATAGGTCTTGACCCTCAGTCAAAAATGCATCCAGCCATATTCTTGACCATGCCTTTCTTTAACATACCCATCAGATACTCAACACCAGAAGTTACTCATCCCCACACTTGCCATTTTTTAAAATATTAATTCTTGTCTCTCATCACCAAAAGCTTTACTGTGTAACATTTGGACTTCATTCACCTTTCTGTTACTAAGATCTTAGCATAGTTTGGAAGAAATTATGCATTATTTAACTGTCACTGAACCACAAGAGAACAAAAGCCTAAAATAGTTCTTGTGGGAACCCCTATGTTAGAAAAGATAACTATCCAACTTCATCAATGAGGTGTTCTTAAAGAAACATTTTCTATCCAGAGGGTATTTAGACTGGATTCTAGATTAAGTAGAGGTCCTAGACTACTTGGCAACATCATTTCAATGGTTACGCATCTCATGAGAAATACTTAAGACTTTCCGTCTTGCAGCATGGTTTGAATTACAAATAAGAAATGACACTGAAGACTTAACTTTCTTTAAAGGATTAACTGTCAGCTCAGGATTTAAACGTGAAGCTCACGAGCTGGTTTGTAATTTGTACTTACCTAGTATACCTAAGAGTAATTAGTGGCACTATTACGATTTTTTTATTTTACTTTATAAGTTCAGTACTACTCCTTACAGAAAAAAAAGACCCTTCATTAGTTGTTGAGGGTTTTATGAGGATATTGAGATAGGAGGATTAATTTCACATATACCATGAGTTTATCTATGCATGTATCTGCACATTTTATTAATAAGCTCTGATTTTTCTAGACAACTGAAGATTGTCCTGAGGTGGATACATTTTAAACATACATTTTATTTAGAGGTACTCGGTCATATATTTGTTTACCAAAGAAAACGGATGTGAATTTGAACAAGAGAAATACCTATTTTTTCAGGTTTAAGCAGTTTGAAAGAAACAGTTGAAGTTCCTTTGCCACCAGACTTTGTAGTAACAATGATGTCCCCCTTGTCATTTTTAGCCTGTCCGACTCGACACACAATCTTACTGGCAGACATCCATTCAGCTGTTAGCAGACAGTTGTGCCCACAGATTGTTAAACCTGGGATAAAGAAAAAAAAGACAAATCTTACTGTTAGTAGAAGTATCATTTGAAATTCTGCAATGCAAATACATTTATGATGCTTCACATATTTTCCATAAAGTTACGACCCTTCTCCTAGTCCCTTACAGTCAACTACAGTGAAAGAGTCACAAATATGTTTTCCAGATGTTCCCTAGGTGACTTCGGGTCTTTTGTCCTAGTGACACTTCATGAGACACATGCAGTGCTGCCTGAAGTTTATTTCAATCTCTTCCATCAGTTATGGGCTATTGCAACTTTCACTTCACGTTGTACAATAGATCTTCTGTCTGCAAGACACGAGAAGACTACTGTTCAGCATTGTACTTAAACGAAACTTCCTTCAAAACTGCATGCAAAAAATCTTTCATAAGTTCACTCTGTGTGACTTTGCATAGCAAAAAAAAATAGAGAAACTCTGCAAAATATTCACAATGAACAATGTTTCTTCTACCTTATTTGCTTAGCAGACACAGAAGGGTTTCGTGGTCAAAAAAAGTAATGAAAAATATTCTGTCCCAGTGTCTTCTGTACAAAACTCATGATGCAAGACTGTAATTCTCCTGAATCGACTGCCTTTGTTGCATGAAGGCACAGTCATATAATGTTCATCTATTTCCTTTTCTAACCTTTTTCATAACAGAAGTACACATGAAACTATGAAATAAAAGTAAAACATATATTTTAGCCATAAAGCTTTCTTGTAGGAAAGGACTGTGGTGTATTAAAATATGTCACACTTTAGTGTTTAAGAACACCTCTTAAGACTCAAGGTTCACCTTAATACAAGGTTCAAGGTTTCCTGGGGCTTCACATCAGATCAGTCTGACCAAACAATCTGATTGATTTTGGTCAGATCAGGACTGAGGATGCCGGAATAGGTAAATTGTTTACTCAGACCTAGAACAAGAATTCCCATATTCCTAACTGGAGTTCTGTTGCTCTGAATAATTGGCAAGATCCTAATTTTCACAATATCAATTTGTAGGACAACTTCATTAGCTTCTTCTTAAATAACACCCTTACCTAGAAATATTTTGCCTTATGTCCAAAAGGACAACACCGTACCAGTGTGTTGACTGTACTGGAGTATAAATTAGTCAGGCATAGCAGCTCCTCCCCCATTGGCTTAGCTTTTGTTTATAATTTCTAGAAAGCTCTGACCAATCTAAAAAATACTTACACACAGAAAAGGGTCAGCACATGTGGCTCAGTAACAAAGCTTCACACTTACTTTTTCTCACAATTTAAGTCTCTGACATTACACAGCAGAGAAATTTGGCAGTTTTCATGGATGTCAGACATAAAAATGCCTTACTCCACGCCAAAAAGCTATTTTGAAAATGAAAACTAAAAAATAAGAAACAGAAAGGAACTGAATCTTATTACAACTGAAGGCAACTTTACTTGAGCAAGGACAGTAGATTTATTTCTTAAAACATGCCTGAATAAGTGAGGAGGGAGGAGGGAGTGCAATAGGATACACCAAAAAAAGCCTTAAAAGAACAACAAAAATTGACTGTTATTTATTTGCAACATATAAACCAGGCCAGTTTTTATTTTTCAGAGGAGAAGAAAAAATACATATTTATAATGCATGGGTTTTAACCTTAGGTTATATCATTATCTCTCTTTTGGTTTTATGCTAGCAACTTCTCTGAAGGAAAAAAGATTGCAGTAAGAACTATGACTAACTGAAATAATTTGTCTGAATCATTCATAAAGAGGTTTTCACCCTAAAATTTAAAAGATCTGAATTGATGCTTAAATTAAGTGATAGTTTAAAAATCAAGATCTGAGCTATAGCAATCTAGTAAGGCAAAAATTTTTTAACTGTTTTAAAGAACATTATATCAATTATTTTCCACTCGTTGGAGGTTCCTAAAGCTGTCATGAGACACAGAAGACCACAAGATCTGACACTTCTGAAATGGAGGAAAACAGACTTTGCCTGTATCATAAAAATGCAAAAGAAAGGAAGTCCCTATTACCATTTTGTATACCACACTAAATATAGTAATGGCACAAGACAATTTCTAAAACAAATAAAAGGCATTTTGGGGGAGAACTTTTGATAGTACTGATAGGTTTTTTTTAACCCAATGAGAAAACTTCCCTTTAAATAAAACTCCACTTTTATCTATTGCATGGTACAAAGATCTTTGAGAGCATCATACTGAGATTCTAGCTTTAATGTGCCTTTCAATAAATAAGCACAAGAAATTCTCATATTGAGACTTTCCAATTTTGGTTAAGCTCATATATTGACAATTTCACAATGCCTACAAAATACAGCTGTAAATGTCTTAAAAGGCAAACTAAACCTTGAAAGCATAAATCTTGGAGGTATCTCCTGAATTTGACTTCTTGTACCACTAGCATTACAGTTACAAATAAAAAGTTTATTTGATTTCAAAGATACAAACAGATTACAGTGAGGCTCTCTCAAATGAGACGAAAAGGCATAGTCTCCTATTATGTGACATTCTATTTAAAAATAAAAAACTTTCTTGCTTTTCATTTTACTCTAATGCATCTCAAATAGCAGATTATAAACTTTATGAAACCCCCACTCAAGCTTGCTTAAATCTCATGCCTACAAAGGCTCACTTTCAACTCACGGAATATTTACATGCCTAATTTAACTATGAAAAGAAATCTTTACATGTCTGAGGCCTTAGTCACTTACTCGAGAAAGCTGAGAACTGAGCTAAGGAAAAAAATAAGGTAATTCTTTTTTTTTTTTTTTTTTTTACCTTGAAACATAAGATTATTAGCAGCAATGTGTTACAAGAGCTACTCTGATGAAAATATGAAACAAAAATATTAGCAGTTCAATAAGCTGTAATACTGAGACACAGTTCAGGAGATGTCTTCCTTCCAAGAACCGAGCACTGATCACTTCTACAAGGATCACATCAATGAAGTAATGAGGTTATCAAGGTACATCAACCACACAAATACACAGAAATACACTCACCTATAACATCATCAGTTATTTGATTATTTCTCAAAAAAAGATTCATTAGTGTACCCGCAACGCTGTCTAGCAGCTCAGGAAAATACTACTTCCCCTTTCGAGAGACGGCAAACTGATGTGAAGGGAAAAACTGTAGTAACTTATGCTTGGCCATAAAGTTCATTGTGGTGGCCAAGAACGGAATTCGGGAATCTTGGTTTACAGCCATGAAGAGAAATATTGTTTCTAGCAAAGCCAAACAAAATTCCAATGGTCATCAGAGGAGTCACGATTCCACAACAAATTAGATAAATTGTCTCTAACATGAATACTGAAGTAGACATATGCTTAACTCACAAAAGGAACAAGGGAAATTCCAGTAGTTACAGCTAACTTGGATTTCCAGAAGATTTTACAAAGTCCTTCCCAAAAAACTTAAGAATATTAAGCAGCTATATGATCCTCAAATGGATAAATAGCCTATTAAAAAATAGAAATATGATTACAGTAAATTGTGTGTTTTCACTAAGGAGTTTCCACAAGGCATGTGCTGGGATCACTGATGTTCGATATATTCACAAATGACAAGATTAAGAGGTTACAGAGTTTGCTAATGATATTAATTTATTCTGAAAGTAAAGACCATGAAAACTAGAAAAAATGCACAACAGACCTCATGAGACTGAATGGATCCACTATAATGCAGATGCTATAAAACAGCAGCTGAAATGCAATGAACAAAGATACGATGCACACAGGCTAAACCTTAAATTCACAGATGACAGGCTCAGACTGAATACTAACCCTCAAGCATTAAATCATGGGACTACAGTAGGCAGAACAATGACAAACATTAGCTCAATGCTTACTAGGAGTTATACAGAAAACAGAACTCAATGGAAGAAATACAAAACAAAAGTAAGAGTACAGTAGTATGCCACAGTGCATTCACATCCTGAACACTGCATGTAACCAAATGTTGATCACCTATCACTGGTAGTGAAACCAAAAAAGATTCACTGAAGAGCGACAAAAAGGGTCAAAGATATATGCAGAAAATGTAAATATATTAAGACTTTTCAGCCTGGAAAAGAGGCAACAGAGCAATGTTGATCAAGATCTGTACAGTCAGGAGAAGCAGAGAAAACTGCTTGTTCCCTCTTTCAACACAAGAGCTATGATGATTCAAATCAAAACAGAGAAGGAAACAGTAATTCACATAACGCGTAGCTAAATCATTGAACCCACTTTGTCATAACTGCGCAGACACACAAATTGACTTTCACTCTAATTCAAAGAATAGCAGTGGCTCAGTGACTTTCTGAACACATTGAAAACATCTCTGATATCAAAGTCTCCATGCTGAAATTCTGCCTGGGAAAGTAACAAAGGAGCATCTCATTACACCTACTCTCTTCTAGTACACTCCCCTAGTCATTATTAGCTACTGTTCAGCACAGGATGTTGAGAGAGGCTAAGGGTTCATCTCTCAAAGTGTGGTCATTCTGGCGTGTTACACATTGGGTAGCAACCCTGAATTTGTGGATTCAAGCACATCTTTGAAAAGGGCATTCCTCATACCATGCAACATAGATTTTACCACGCAAAACAACACCAACAAACCAACCAAAACCATTATCTCTAATCATATCCTACATTCTATAGTCTCAAAATAATTTTTTTCTTTAACTTACCTATGAGGTCTGTAGGACCAGTCCCCAAATTTTCTCCTCTAATTGTTACTTTTGTCCATGAGATGCCTTCATTGGGAGAGATGCCAGTTACAAGTGGGGGCTGCCGTGCTCGAGACATGATGTCTATTCAGTTACTCCAAAGTGAGTTGCTTTTATCTGTTCAGTAAGAAACAATCATTTAAAACCAATAATTAATCATGTAAAAATATTTTAAAGATTTTAAGCTGTTAACCTAAAAGAGAAAAACATGAATCTAAATCTGGAATACCACTCTCAAAGCCTTTTTTGCTACACTATCATAAAACAATAAAGAACGCCTATACCTTCTTTGCACTTCCATATTTCTTTAATTAAGAAATTAGTTCTCTAATTAGAGAAATTAGCTCTAGTTCTGAACTGTAAAGTATATCCAGAAAAATATTAAACCCTCAAAATGCTTAATGGAACTATATACACATGCACCATCCAAATCACTTATTTCAGAATTCAAATGTGCCTGTTCAATCCTCTATTAGAAAGTTATTACTATATTTCTTAGGAAGTTTAGAATTGTTAAGCTAAGTAATAGACTGTGATTACATATTTGGATTACTTCCCCATCAAAAGTAGACTTGTTGGCACAGACAGTACCATGAGAAGAAGCCCCCAGCACTTATTTGTTTAAAGCATTAACATTTAAATAAACTGAGCAAATTAAAACATTACTTACAGACGCTACACTAGCACAGAACATCAACAAACCAAATAATATCCCAACAGATCAACAAAAACATCAATACAATTCTCAAAGAAGCATTTCCATTTGCACCTGAAATTAGGAGTCAACTGATACCAGTTTAATCAGCTCTGTAACAGAAACACTAATAAAGTATGCATGTTATAAAGCCTGCATTGTGTTTACTATGCAACTGTCAACAAATTGCTTATTAGCAGTTTCGCTTATGTAGCTCTACAACTATAAGAAGCAAATGAGTATAACCTGAACCATGTTATTTCCCACCAACTTCTCCACATTTACAACACTTACTAAGCACAGAGCCTGCCCATAGGTACACAGGTCCTACAGAAGTCATAAGACAAGCAAAAATGCTTCTTTTAAGGACTCCCACAGGAAATTTGCATCATCTATTTCAGTTCATAATTCCTGAGTTCTTCTACTGAGACACAACAGCATCCTTAAAATTCTTAGTGAAAAAAAAAATCATTTGGCATTACGGAACTTTGTAAGGTTATCTATGATCACTTTCCCATAGGAATTCATCTGCACTGGAAAGGTGAGAACAAAAAACAACCTATAGGAAGAAATGTTTCCATCTCTAAGAAAATACATGAATGATGAAACAGATCAGTATTCAAAAACCTTAGGTGCACACATGGAACACTTTAGTGCACACAATCTGAAAAGTTCAGGTTGGTAAAAAATACGTGGAATATAAGCCAAGCTTCATTAAGGCTTCCCTTACATATTTCAGATCAGGGTATATTTTCTATTTTTACTTGCAAATAGTTACGTCCATGAAACACAGAACCTCTGTAAATCATCCCAAACAATAAACTGCAGTGAAGTTGCAGTTTCCAAGCACCTGAAGTTAGGAAATACTAGAATTAAGTAAGCTAACTTTGTTTCAGCTGCTTCTGCATATATGAAACACATTCATTGTACCATCATACACCGTGCTTCTACACAACCTCCCCAGATTTCCCAGTGTTACTAGACAGATCTGTCATGAGGATCAAAGAAGCTCCACTGCCCAGTTTCTTTCCTCATGTTCTGAAGTTGGAATGCACACTGAAAATGAAGATGGAAATCGGAAAGGCAGGAATAAGGAGGAAGATTTCGTGGTGAAAGTAATCAAACACTGCCCCTGGAACTGAAGCCTGTCCCTCTCTACACCACAGATGCTAAGCAGGTCACTTACAATAAAACCTAACACTAACATTTTGTTTTCTTCTCAGTCTGTGGGTGTCCAACTTCAGAGCTCACAGCCACACCTGCAGACAGTATGCAATGTACCCTAAGCATAGGGAATGCTGCACAATGTGTGGAAATATTCAGGTCCTAAATAACCACCTCAAATCTGTAAGTACCTTTAATCTTAAAGGTCTGTTTCTCAGTTTCACATAATTAAAACACAAGTGCTATCACATGCCTCGAAAGACATTTGAAGACAAATTCATTAATACGGAAGAGGCATTTGGATAGTCTGAGACTACCTTTGAAGAGTGTGCAATTAATAAGAGATGTAGAAACCCATTGAACAAGCAAGAACATAATAAATTGTAGTATGCCAGCCACGTCCAGTACATGGAGGAAGTCTGGTAAGAGCCCATCATAACACACACAACATGTATCCGAACTAAAGTGGTTTTGTGTTTTTAACTGGCAAACCTCACAATATTTCTTCAATGGCTGACTTGAAAATTACACTATGGTTTTAATAAAATATTAATTTCCCAGTTTTTTGCAAACAAAAACTGATGAAAAAGGCATTAAGTTATATAGCATCATATGGATGCTCTTATAAGCCTGTACCTAAAATACTGGAACCTTTTACATGAACCCAACATGAGGACAGAGAAGTGAGTAGCCACCAGATGCAGTCTATAACCTTGTGGGTAGACCAGCACTGAAGGAAAGGAGGATGGTAGCAACACATCACAAAGAAATCTTCCAACAGTCACCTCCAGCTACGGAAGAGAAGGTTGTGCTCTGGCAGGCAGAGCCCCCTCCCTCCTGTCTCCTCATGCCCTACTATTTCTTCCCCAACACTGTTTATCTCCCTCATACAGGGACACACTGTCTCTGTCTCACTTCAAAACTGAGGCCAGGACCTAGTCTTTCAGCCAAACTATTTCCTGCCCCTATCCTGCCAATTTTCCCTCCGACTTCTTATCCATAAGTTCAAGCAAGGAGGGAGAGGGGTGTTAATATTCCAAGTCTCCTTTCAAATCCTGACATCTCAGTAAGTCCTCTTCCTTACCTCTCATTCCTTACTCCAAGCCTTCCTGTCCAGGCAGCCCACCTGCACTACTTCCTTGCCATCGGTGAAAACAATAGATTCTGTTTTCTGTCAAGATCCCTCGTCCTGCAGTCACAAGGCTTGCCCAGCCCTCCTCTCATCTGTGCTGCAAAGCTACATTACCACAGCATTGTCTGACAAAACAACGGGCAGCACAACAGAAATGAGCTTCTCATCTCCCGTAGCTAAACCTAATATCACCTGGAGCAAACAGAATCCAAAATTTTAGGGGAAGTCTTTTTTTACTCCTATACAATCACAAGATTCATAAGCACATAAGTTCAGACCTTTCAGATTTTGAAGTTTCCTCTGGAGTCCTGTGCAGAGGATGTTAGTGAAGAATCAGGTGCCTCAGTTTACCTAGAGGAAAGAGGACAAACTCCATCTATCCCTCATGATCTTACCTATGTAGTCTTTGCAGCTTTTCTCACAGGTCCCCAGCAAAGCTTGAAGATCTACAACAGCTGTAAAGAACAGTGGGGTTATGTCCCCACATACACACCTAGTCACCTTCTGCAGAAAGCAGCACATGTTTAGATACCACTAAGAGAACATAAACCACCAATTTCACTTTTGTGCAATTTTTTGTTAAGATTTATATAGAATGTTAATCAGTAACACAAATGTAAAAAAGCCACCTTCAGGAAATCAGTGGTTATATGGAGCCAAAGAAATCTTGAGGAAGACAAGCAAAATGGAAGCTACTTCGGTATTATTTGTTTGAGTTTCTCTCCACCCCCCTAAATGTTATGGTTCCTTTGCATTGCAGCCATTGTTTCTTTCAAAATACCTAGGCACACAGGTAATTCATTTGAATCAATACCAAAACTCCAAAGTAATATTACAACATATTTTTCTGGATTTCAGAAATTGGCACTAGATCTCCCTTCATGATGAGCTGAATAAATGTAATAAAAATGCTGAGCCTCCTGAGGTCTAATATTTCTTCTAAAGTATTTCCATACTTACTGCAGAATTGCTTTAAAATACCTCACTGGAATGAGAAGACCACAGTAAATCTCAACACATTACAAAACACTACAGCACTGAGACGCTCTATTATTGTTGTTGTTATTTTTAAGCAGCAATTGGTTTCATTTATTTCAAAGAGTAAGTGAAGGAACTCTGTGGAATCTGTCTTTACTACAAATATCAAACAAATGCTTGGAAGCCTTCAATTCATTTACAAGATTTACTTTCCTCCTCCTTATGACAAATGTGTCAATAGTTAAAATGTCTGAACTGCTTACTGCGAAGCCTAGCCAGTATACTACTGTGGCCCAAAAGCAAGTTGCTAATTTATTTTTTTAAAAGTCTTTAAGGCAAAGCTGAAAAAGAATTACATTTTCATTTCATGAAAAGATACAATAACCTAATTAAGAGATATTGTTGCAATTCTACACACTGCCCTAAAGGGAAACTCAATTCTTTACAAATATGTATTATGTTTAAAATAATAGTAATAATAATAATATTAAAAAGCAGCCTTCTTACTGAAAGACTGGTTCTTATACAGACTAGAAGAGATTGCATACAGTTTTCTATACAAGACATTTTCCTCTATGGAGCCAGGCTCGCTGAAGAAGTGTTAACAAGACTATTTTTTTGCAATGGACAATCTCCTATGCTCACAGAGGTCACTTTCCCTCTTTACTCCCCCCACTTGTATTTTTAAACTTCATTTCCTCACAATATCTCCCCAACAGATATCTGTTTGACTAATCCCATGATCTTGCCCATATTACCCTCTCTATTATTCTGTCATAATTCTTGTTATGAAAGTGCAAGGAGTTAGAAAGCTTCTGCAAAGACCACCTACTACAAAGCCATCTTGAAAAATGCCTTTCATAAACATCATCTTTGCCTTTACACGAGCTTCTCAAATAAACTGTCCGCTCACAGAGGTTTGGGTAAAAAAAAATAAAAAATCCAGACAGTTCTGAGCATTACAGGATTCCTTAAAGAGAGGACATATTCACTTTTCATCCTAAGAAAAGCCACTCTAAAAACAAATAACAAAGAAACAAAATATGGCCCAACACAAGGGAAAACACGAGTCTAGTTGCTTTTTTGACTCCTGTAAACCCTCAGCTGCTTTAAAACAAGAGTTCTTAAATAGGTTTCCCCATTCAACTTCTAATGGCAAGCAGAGAAGAAACTAAGTAAAATGTCAATTGCTACCACATCTGTTCTGTAAAGAAGAGTTCTGCTTACTACTCTGGAAGAAGTAGCAGAATATGAAGTAAGGGAACAACAGAAGATTTAAGGATACTAAATTGGCTGGTAAGTTAAAATCCCAAAGGAAAACTGCAAACATCCTGAAGGCATGGAACTTCAGCAGATGAGTGACAATCAGGTGCTACCTTACAAATTTCACCAGTGGAAAAATTAGCAGTTGAAATGCTTTTAAAAGAAGTTCCCGACTTCTAAAACAAAATAGTGAGTTGGTTCCAGTGGCTGAAAATTCAGTTAAGTTAAAGTTTTCAGCAGTACTTTGTCACAGACACTGAACTTAAAAGACTGTCTCGGAGGATGACATACTCAAGGTCAATGCAAGTGCCATGGTCATCTAGCAAAGGGAATCTAAGCTGTCAAGAAGGGAGGGGGGAAAAAGCCTATTTGTCATTGCTGAGAAAGTCTAAGCTACAAAGCAAGCATGCAAGTCTTGAGGTATCAAATATTTACTTGTTCTCACTCATATATATGTGACAGAATACAATTTCAACAATTTTTAGGCAGGAACAGCAGG
>NW_010175117.1:160890-169565 GCF_000695765.1 Mesitornis unicolor
ATCACCCACGTTCAAATCACAGTATGCCTCAGATGTTGTTGTTTACTTTTGAAAAAATGAACCAACCTGAAACCAGTAGGTGAGGTAATCTTATCACACTAACACCACAGTATTAAATGCTTTCCAAATGAACAGACTTATGAAACGCCCTTTTTTAAACAAGCAGTAAATACTAAGGTTCCAGAACCTTGGTGATGGCCTTTTCACATTAAACTACACAAACTTGTGCTTCTACTAAATAAATCTAATAATTTGTTTTCACTAGAAAACCCAAGGAGTCCCCTGAGTACAATACACTGCGACAGAGTCAGCGAAGGGACAGAGCAAATGACCCCAAGAAGGATGACAAAGCAAGAAGTTTCCTACATGTTTGTACTCAAAACCATTACAAAATGATGAAAAACACTACTGCAACCCTTTCTGTGCTTTATCTTCCCAACAACATAAATTCAGACAGACAATCTACATAAACCAAGATTTAAAAGCATCCAAAAAGCAGCACTGTGAAAATAACTGACATTTATTAACCCCTCTGGAGATCTTCAGTGCCCTAGAATTTCCACAGCCTTCAACACTGCATTAATAATACAAAATCCATTCCTGCAATCCTGCCAGAAAAGACTGGGAAGTGAATAAGCTAAACAATGCTGAAATTCCAAGTGATATTAAGAATCTATGCATGTTTATTTAAATAATAAAAGAAGACTTGTCAATTTAAACAAGAAGCGCTCACAAATCTTACATTTAGGGGGAAAAAAACCTCTTCAAAACACCACTAAGCTACTTATAATGAAAAGATGAACAAACACTAAAAAGGGGGTAATTTTACCGTCACGCAGGAAAAACAAAGCCTCATTTGTCTTGCCCTGTCATATCCGGCATGTTGATTCAAGCCAATATTAACACTGACAAACATGTTAACCTACAGGACAGCGTTACATGCCAAAAGCCGTTTCAATTTGGGAAGATGTGCAGGTTTTGTGATGGAGAAGGCAAATAATTGAAAAAGAAAAGATTTAGAGTATTAAATGACATAACACAATACCCTTCTCTTTTTAAAAGGGCTCCTGAATATTCTAATCAGTCATGAAGGGCATCCTAGGGATTTTACTTTTAGGGTAGCCAAGGAATAAGTGCAGCAGTGTTGCTTTCACAATAGCCATACTTGCACATTTCCTTGGTACCTCAGAGGTCCCACTTTCCTTAACCCCGCAAGGTATATCTCCATGGCCCTATATCTCGACAGAGCAAAAGCAAAATAATCACAGCACTCAGTGATGCCATTAACATTTCTGAGTCACAAGGGATTAAAAGGCTGGACCCAAGGCAGATGCTGAGGGAGCCCTCGGCAGAGGAGTTCAGCGTCTATTGCAGCCTGGGCTGCAGCTGCGAAGGATTGACACTGCTAACTGGGGAACCCAGCTCAGGAGAAACTCCGGGCACAGTTCCGGCATCCGAAATAAATTAAAGTAAACAGTGTTGCTTTCTCTCATCCACCCTGTTAGCAGCCTCTCGGTTGAGCTGGAGACCACACACCCAGACCACACAGCACCAGCTGAACTCACTCGCACGCAACATCTAGAAGCTGTCACTCTGCTGAGGTATGAGGAGGAAAAAAGGGGGGCAGCAGTGCAAGTGTGCGTGTGTTTGGAAAAGCTGCTTGCTCTCTCCTCCTATCATTACAGCTGGTTATGTTTTGTGTGGTTGGGAAGGAGGGAAAGAAGAGAGGGATAAAAAAAGACCTATAAACCTCACTAAGAAAACATGCTGGTCTTGGCCTTTTGTAGTAATGGTTTGCACTCCTCCTATACTGGTTTAGTAGCTGATGAAGGGCTAACAAAGCATCCATTTAACATCAATTAACCTTCTATCTATCACATGCCAAAACCCAAAATCTAGACTAGTATAAATCCATTTCCTTGTACATATTAAATGACAGCACCTTATCAGTTATGAGGTACAGCATACCTAGATAGTGACGTGTTTTTACATCAGGAATTTTGACACGTTATTTATTTGGGGAAGAGAAAGATTCCCCACAAAGAGCAATTAACTGCACAAATGCCATTACAACATCGAAGCAATTCATTTTTCCACAGACATTCCCTTGCAAAATGAAGTTTCGTTCATTAGTATCTTACACCATAAACAACCTGAGGGAAATTAATGAGCCTACATATAACACTGACTTTGTGACCCATCAGTGAGAACTAAAAATAGCAAACCTCTAAAAATACGAAAAAACCCTGTTAATCTATAATACAAATGAACGGAGACTTATAGAATGGGAGACTTACAGAATGGGGGGAAATACTTTATTTCTTTTATTTCAGAAAATAATTTCATCTGCCAATTATATCACCTGTTCAAACAGGAAAAGCTAAATAAAACGTTTGAAGAATTTTAAAATCTATTTTAGTCAGTCTTCTTTAAAAATGGATTCTGTTTCCTCATTTGGCTACCACGAACATACATACCTCCTCCATCAAACTCACCAGCACATGAACTTAATTTAATCCACATACACAGCCTAAACAGCCCAAAATCACATGGCCGCTGTTAAACAAAACCATTGATATTACAATAATCCAAATGTCAATATTAGCCCCATAAACTTGAATTGAGACATTATTGTTGGGGAAAACCTTGAGAAATAACTCCTAAAAATATTTTACCTTACCAAATACACCTTCAAAAAAGTTAGTTTTAAAGTTCCATAACTTCACACTGAAAATAAATTATTTCTCCTATTTATTAATTAGGTCTACGTGCTGGTTTACAGCAGTTCTTGAATGAACACTTTTGCTAGCATATTCAATGTTACACCATTACCAAGACTCAAACCAATTTAAGTTTTCTGAACCTCTGTTCTAGTCATACTGACTTGGTCAGAAAAGGGTGATACCATAGAAGAAAAGGTAATTTAAGAAAGTCTGAACACAGAAGTTTCTCCACCAGATTCCCACTATTTTCATTATAAATTGCATTACAACTCCCCAGAAATTAAGTCACCTCCTTGGGTAAAAGTTTCTGTATTTATTACATGACACATCACTATAATCTAGCAAAATTGTGAAGAAAAGCCATCTTTATACATCTATGTACAAATACACATAAAGAAAAAAGTCAACTCAGCTTTACACAAAACCATATCACAGATGGCCATAAATGTCCCATCAGTTTCTAAACTCTCACAAAGTATATGCTTTCCTACATCTGCTTCTATCTCCAACATCCAGCAAAAATTGTTTCAGCTACAAGCCATTCCCTACTGTCTTCCAGTTAAATCATTCATTGCTTTTTTGTTCTAAAGTTAATAATTTTCTGTGCATCTTTTTAGTTACTAGGAAAATGGTAAAGAATCTCAATACTTTCATCATTCCTCTACCTTAACTTATTCACAGGCAGACATTCGAAAACAATATTTCAAGCATCAAAAACTTCAAATGTTTATGCAAATACATTCAGAAAGATCCAGAAGTTCAGAAAAATAAACTAAATAAATCCCAATGGGATGGGATTTTTTTCTTCTAGAGAAAAGAAACAAGACACCACAGATTTTTTCTAAGCCCTGTAACTATACACAATATTCTTTATAAAAACACTATGTAACCACTGTAATTACACAGTTCACATGGTTGGAGTTTTAACTTGGGTGCTTGTAGGTAGGACTGTAACACTAAATTTAACAGTTGCCGTGTGACTTTTTTGGCAGTTCCTTTTGTTTCAAAAATATTTAAAAGGTGAGACACTCACTTGTGTTACTGAGATTCCTGTATTTCTCATGTTCTCTCCCAGACACCTCTTTCTGGCTTCTGCTCAGGAAAGTACCCAAGCCATACGCTACGGCACCTTTCTCTCCTCACATAGTCAAACACATGCTTGTTTCACTGTCTGAGAGCCTACATGCACAGGTATTTTTCTGACAAATTTCAGCCTGCCTCTGACTTACGTACTCTCAATCTTAATTTTCTAAAATCCCATCTCCTGTGTGGAACTATCAAGCTTTCAGAGGAATGAAGTTGTCTTGCAAGAAACAGAAGCTCCCCTGCCTTCCAGGCTGATGAAAAGGAAACATGAGAAAAACCCATTAGCTATATACATAGCTCCTTAACTTTTTGCCAAAAATTTAATGTTCCATTTTCCAGCAAGAAGCAAGGTACACATAAAACCACAGCGAGATTTTAAGTGTCACAAGACTTGCAGAATTTTTAAATAGAAAAATCTAAAGTCATTGCTTTCTTAGTTGAGATATTTTAGGATTATCTCAAAAGATCACTTTAGTTTGTCCTTAATACAAAAGCAGGCATTTAAAAGGGAACTTTTGCTCTGCATAGCCCTAAATCTTCAACTATTACAGGCTTTTTGATGAACTTCCAACAACAAGGTACATTGCTTTTGGGTTATGCACAAAGTGAAAGAAAAAATGCAAGTCTACATATACCTAAAAAAATCACTGATTTGTATTGTAATGTGATCCACAGACACTTTTACACTGCCAGAGTCCCCCCTAGCTTCTGCAAAATACAGCCTAAGGTCTGACTTTGAGAATTAAACTGAAAATCTGTGAAACTGTAGTTACCTAAAGGTCAAGAAAAAACCAGACACCAGGGCTTGGTGTCTCAGAAATTGTGCTTTCCTTAAAGACAAGCCAAACAAAATTAAAAAGGAACCACTGGTTTTCACACCCATCCCTGAGCGCAATCACAGTATTTTCTACTGAAAATGCAGAATGTACTACTGTCTGCAGATGAATTAACGTCTGTTGTCACAGACCACTTTCCTTTTGAAGAAAAAGCACTAAATACTTCCAAAATAATTACAAACAGTTTCTCCATAGGAGAGAGGGGAGGAGTTTGACTTAGTGTTGTCTAAAAAATTAAATGCTTAGGTTACCTTTCCCTATGCACAGTGAGCAACACATCAATCACACAATTAATCCTTATTTCCTTATTTCTCATTACTCAGTTTCTAGGAATATTGCTTCTAGTTCACTACACTCCCCCTTCCCCGCCGAGGAGATCACAAAAATGAGTTCTCCCTCCTGCCCTTCCCTCCTCCTGTAACTTTTGACACTGGGAGAACAATCCAGCTGTTTTTGAACTGAAACACTGGCAGGAATTCTAGAAAATAATTTTCAGGTTAAGGTACAAAAATTTTAATCAGCTTTATTTTTAAATTGATACTTCGCAAGCTGTCAACACAGACCTTTGCTTTCACGTTCAGTGCAAAAGATGAAACATCAGTCTGACGTGACCGCACTATGCATGTGCTGTCTGATCATCCCTTGTCCTACGAGCACCTTTACAAACAAGATTGCCCCCATTACCAAGCACTGTATTTCTCCCCTGGGAAAAGTAATTTGAAAGACAATGTTGCACAGCACAAATTTACAGAATGTAGGTGGTCCAAGACAGAAGGTCAAAGTTAAGCTGAAGAGCTAACGTCTGACTTCTGCTAAATGATATTAACTTAGCTGGTTTTGGATTTTGAACCTCCAACCTACTTTTAAGTACAGCAGTAGATTCCATTCTTACTCAAAAACTCACCTAGACAATACATTCACAGTAACATGTAAAGACTTCTGAGTATTATCTTCCAGTTCTTCCTTGTAAAATGAAGTACTACTGATTTCTCCTATGGAAGACTCTCTGTGCCTGTTTGTGTAACTAAATAGTGATGTACAGGCATTCAGAATATATGCAGGTGGTGTCTGTGTTTCACAAGCTGTGTTATCCTGGAGTACAAAACTAACTGTAGATTATTTCATGGATAATTTCAATAGCTGTGAGAATCCATGTTTTTAAGAACACTTCTTACATTGAACTTTCTGTCATAATCCTATTGAGATATTACTTTGCTGGTTTGGGGGCTTTTTGTTTGTTTGTTTGGTTGGTTGGTTGGTTCATTGTTTTTAAGTGAAGTAGGAAAGCAGAAAAGTACAGGATAAACAGAATTAAAATTACTCAAAACTGATGTTTAGTTTCATGTACAGTGCTTAACATTACAGGATTTACAGCTAAACTTATCAGAACATTGAAAGAAATTGATTAATTATGGTTTAACATAATGTTATCTAAAAGTTTTCACCACTGAAAGAGGTCAGTGGCCTTTGCCTTTCTAGTCAACCCACTAACTTTGCTTTAGTCCAGCCTCACTGTGAGGAGCAGCATAACAAAGACCAGACTGTATCACCAAATACAGTTTCTTTATATAGGACTTTGGTAAAATAATTGGTGGATTACATATTTTAACATCTTTACTGTCTGTTTTTGCCTCAAATGCTCTCAACAGTCAGCAAAAATCTCTGCTCATATTCACAATAAATCCTGTAACTCAAGAAATCTGAATACTACAGATTTAAAAATACTTCGTGAACAGTACCTTTTGTACTGAAGATTAAACAGTTTCTCCACACAACAATATCCACTGCACAAAGGGCAAGGTGTTAATAATTTTCTCTAAAACCTTCATATTTATTCTTTTTTAAGTTTATGACTTAGAACTTCAAGGGATTTTCAAATGAATTCTAAAAATGTCTGTTAATTTGGACTTCTATTCAGCACTAATATCTGATAAAGCAATTGCAGGATTAAAAAAAATAAAAATCTATCAAGTCTGTAAATATACTGTAATTTATTGAGTGAAGTACATGAAAACACAAGAAAACTTTACTTTTTTTTTCTAAATAGCACAAGTTTGATTGGTAACATGCTTTTAACTGAGTTTCACCTCTGACACATACTAAAAAAGTTATGCTTCTCATAAAGGGTTTTAACCCCTTACCGTTACCATGTAAACTAATGGTATTTTCACTGAGGTAAGTCATACCAGTATAATGAAAATCACTGCATCCCGTTTTAAATGATGTTTAAGACAACACAAATCCCATCCAAGTAAAAACATTGTTGTCCAAGGGTGGGCATAAATCACAAAAACTGTAATCTAAGCTATCCATGGGAAAGAAATCAGCAGCGGGACATGCCTTTTGCTGCTTCTTGCTGGGTCAGTGCAAGCTGTGATAGCTATTACAGAAATAGGGAACCAAGAATTACAGACTTTTTCTTCTTCAAGTGAGAAAAAAATAAAACAACAAAACAGACCCATTTTCCTAAGCCACAGGTTTGTTCATTTGCAGTTTACATTAAAAAAATCCAAATGAATAGACGTCCTTTAATTGTTTTGACAATTTTATCAAAAGCAACAACGAAACAAAATTTACAGTAATGAATTGCACACAAATCACTAAAGCAGAAGAGAGACTGTTTACTTATTTTAAGAATGATTAGAAAGCCTGGAAAGTTTAAGTGAGATTACCATTTTTAACTAAAGAATGAACATTTGTCATTTAGATTTAATCCAGTGGTCTGTCAAAGTTAAAATGGCTTAACACTTCACTGGCTTTCAATTCAAAGCTTTCGAGTGTAGGGCTAGAAGCTGTCAATCCACAATGAGCAAGCAAATTGCAGGAAACAGAGAAAGCAGAAGGGAAAAAAAAGAGAGAGAGAAAGAAGGAAAAGCTGACAGTGTAGAAGGAACATTGTTTTGAAAACCAGTAAAAATGGACAGAATGGGAAACTCCCTTTTGGAAGCAGGATCATCTCCACTTTTGGACACCTACTCCCTTTGATAAGAAATCCTTTTCAGGTTCCTAATTAAGATAAAGAATAGGCAAGGCTGAAAGACGTTTGGTCACCCAGCTCATGGACCCTTCTGGACTGCAAACTGGGTAGGAAAAAAAACAAATTCACAGAGGAAGTATAACGCTTCCAGTTAGATATCAACGAAAGCAATCATCTTTCAACCAATATATGTTATTTTGTTTTGTTCTACATTCTTTACTGTGGCACTTTCTTATTGTAGTTGCCTAAGCACACAGTTTGTTGAAACCTTACAGCACCACTGAACGTGAAGTTCAAACACCAGACCTGCAAGTAACCAGGTCTTCTGAGGCCAGACCTCACCTCTCCCCTGCTTATTTCCTCTGCTCCCCCATCCAGCACTCACACACGCAAACAATTCATTGAGCTGAACGATTTAAGGCAGTCCTAGCTAGACCAGCCTCTTTTCATCGTATAACCAAGCGGGCCCAGGAGCTGACAGACCGCTATCAGCAGTGGGAAAGAGAGGTAAAACCCACCGAATTGCTGCCCTGCCCGCCGGTCTGCAAGGCCAGACCCACCAGCGCCGAGAAGGGCTCCCCTACAAGCACCCCCACGGACCGAGTGCAACCTCTCACAGCCCCCGTCACCCAGCCAACATCCACCCGGGCCAAGCAGGACACTGTGTGCCTCCTGCCCCCGGTGGGCTCATAGGCGATGGGGAACCCCCCTGCCCCTCCCTGCGTCCTGTTCAGGGGACTTTGGGGAGGAAAGAAAGCGAGCTGCTGTTGCAGCCGGGAAGTCACCGCTTCCCTCGCCAAGCGGCTCGAGGGGGCGGGAGAGCCGGCGCTCAGTCGCCGTCCTCCCCTGGCATCGAGGAGAGGGCGGTACCGGCAGGTGCCTCCAGGGAGGCTGAGGAGGGGCCGCGAAACGGTAGGAGACCAAAGACGCTGCCCCTCCCGCCCCCAAAGGCGGTTACGGCAGTTCCGTCCCCGCTGCCCGGGGCAAAGGCGGGGCCTGGGACGCGACACTCGACCCCACCCCGTGGGCGAGAGCCTCGACCCCCGCCGCCTC
>NW_010175118.1:0-27260 GCF_000695765.1 Mesitornis unicolor
ATCCACCTGGTTATGTCCGCATAAAAGGCTACCAGGTTGGTCAAACATGACTACCCCTTGGTGAAACCATGCTGACTGCTCCTAATGACCCTCTTATCCTTGATATGTCTGGAGACAGCCCCGAGAATAAACTGTTCCATCACTTTTCCAGGGATGGAGGTGAGGCTGATCGGTCTGTAGTTATGCGGGTCCTCCTTCTTGCCCTTTCTGGGCAATGTCACTGGAGTGACATTTGCTTTCCTCCAGTCCTCGGGCACCTCTCCTGCTGCCCACAACTTACCAAAGATGATGGAGAGTGGTCTAGCAATGACTCCTGCCAGCTCCCTCAGCATCCATGGGTGCATCCCATCAGGACCCATGGATTTATGTATGTCCAGACTGCTTAATTGATCCCTAACCCAGTCTTCATCAACAAGTCAAACTCCGCCTTTATCGTGACTGCCTCTGGCACCTCAGGGGTCAGACTCCTGAGGACAGTCTCCAGCAGTGTAGACAGAGGCAAAGAAGGCATTCAGTAACTCTGCCTTCTTAGTATCCTCTGTCATCAGGGCACCCACCACATTCAGCAGTGGGCCTACATTGCCTCTAGCATTAGTTTTGTCTGAAATGTATTTGAAGAAGCCCTTTCTGTTGTACTTTACCTCCCTTGCAAGGTTTAATTCCAAGGAGGCCTTAGCTTTCCTAGTTGCCTCCTTACATCCTCTGACAACAGTCCTGTATTCCTCCCAGGTGGCCTTCTCCTCCTTCCATGATCTATAGACTCTCTTCTTCCACTTGAGTTTGTCTAGCAGCTCCCTGTTTAACCATGCAGGTCTCCTGGCTCCCTTGCTTGATTTCCTACCTGTTGGGATGCTCTGATCTTCAGCTTGGAAGAACTGGTCCTTGAATATAAACCAACTATCTTGGGTCCCTTTACCTTCTAGTACCCTGTCCTATGGAATTTCCCCTAGCAATTGCTTGAAGAGACCAAAGTTGGCCCTGCTGAAGACTAAAGTTGTGATCCTGCTTGGTATTCTGTTCCTACCTCACACGATCCTGAAATCCACCATCTTATGGTCACTGCAGCCAAGGCTGCCCTCAACCTTCACCACTTCAACCAGACCATCCTTGCTAGTGAGTATAAGATCCAGTAGCGCTCCTCTCCTGGTTGGTTCATCCATTGGCATCAGGAAGTTATCATCAATGCATTGGAGGAACCTCCTGGACTGCGAATGACTGGCTGTGTAGGCCTTCCAGCAAATATCCGGGTAGTTAAAATTCCCCATGAGAACCAGGGCCTGTGCTTGCAAGGCTGCTGCCAGCTGCCTGTAGAAGGCCTCATCAACTTCCTCAACCTGATCAGGTGGCCTGTAATAGACACCCACAACATATCGTCCATGCTAGCCTGTCCCTTAATTCTCACCCACAAACTCTCAACTTGCTCCTCATCTGCCCCTGGACAGAACTCAATACATTCTAGTTGTTCTCTCATGTACAAGGCAACTCTACCAACTCATCTTGTTGGCCTGTCTTGCCTAAAAAGGACGTAGCCATCCATTATCACATTCCAGTCGTGTGAGCTGTCCCACCATGTCTCTGTAACTGCCACCAGATCATAACCCTTTGTCCACACACAAATTTCTAACTCATCCTATTTATTCCCCATGCTGCGTGCATTGGTGTACAGGCATTTCAGAGAGTGAGCTGAGCACACCAATTTCACCCTAGGGGGGTCTGAAGCGGGGAGGAAGTTTCCAGCTCCTCCTGTTCATTGCTCACACTGTGTGCATTGGCGTAGATGCACTTGAGTTGGGTTATTGATTTCACCCCCAACACTGGCATGTTACTCCTTGACTCATCTCTAGTGAGCCTGGTATTACTCCCTCCCCGCTTCAGACCTAGTTTAAAGCCTTATTGATGAGCCCTGCCAACTTATGCACAAGGATCCTTGTACCCCTTTGAGAAAGTAGAATTCTACCTGTTTCCAGAAGGCTCGGTGCTGTGTAAACCTTTCCAACATCATAGAAACCAAAATTCCACTGATGGCATCATCCTCTGAGCCATGTGTTGATCTGAAGTATTTTAGGTTCCTACCCTGATACTGAAGAAATTAAGGAGAACACTACCTGTGCTCCCGATCCTTCAACCAATCACCCCAGTACCCTGAAGTCCCTCTTGATTGCGTTTACGCTCCACTGCTCTACCTCATGACTACCAACCTGAACAACTAACAGCAGATAATAATCAGAGGGCCATACCAGATTAGGGAGTTTCCTGGTAACATCTCTAACCCGGGCCCCCAGGAGACAGCAGGCTTCCCTGTGGGATGGGTCTGGTCAGCATATTGGACCCACCATTCCCCTCTGAAGGAAATCACCTACATCAATTACCCTCCTTTCTTGACTGCTGCAGTCGTAATACGTGGGGCAGACTGACTGACCCTAGGCAAGCCCCTGGATGGGCTTTCTTCAACATCTTCATATGCCTGCTCATTTCCCTGGCCCTCAAGTTCCAGAGCCCCATATCTATTATGTAAGGGCAGCTGGGAAGCTGAGAGAGGCCAGCTGGGGATTTTCCTGCCATGATGAGCAGGAATCTGCTTCCATTCCCCTTCATCTCTTAGGTCCTCTCCTTCTGTTTTCTAGGCATCCCTCTTCCCTGCCAGAAAAAAAGTCCAAACTTGTTTTGCTTATTAGCAGCAAAATCACACAGTGAAATTACAGGAACATTCAGCTACCTCAACTCTTACCTGAAGTACACTTTCAGCACCAGCACACAAGCAGGACAAAAAAGCTCCACATGTCAAGACTGGATGACAGCTTGGCCAGGCACCAGCAGATATTTGAGTCAAACACCCTCTCACACCCAGCTGAAGCTGAGGATGAAGAAAAAGCTGCTGGGGTCATAAGTCAGCACAGCTGGGGCCTGTGCTACGGCTTTGCTTAACACTGACCAGGTGCAAGAGGTAAAGGACCCATCCCAGGCCTCTGATCTCTTGGGGTCAGGCTGAACACCACACCAGGACTGCAATCTGGGCACTGGGGAGGAAACCTCACAGACACCATAAATGTAGATGCCGGCAAGACAATCTTTTCAAATAGCAATTGAACACACTTAGGCTTTCTATAATCTAAAATCATTTGTGAAGTCACAAAAAAGTTACTTTTTCCAAGAAATACAGCCATTGAAAAACACTTGAAAACCCTGCGTGTCTTACTCGCTCAGGGACACCATTACATTCCTTGCCACAAATCACTCCCATGTCCTTGCCACACGTGAGTTGTTTGTGTGTCCAGCCAAAGAAAAGGCAGCGTTACTGGGAGAAGGGGATGCCAACTGTTCAGCTGGTGGACATTCACCACACAAAGCTGTGTCACAGAGAACCAGATACATTTCAGAAACAAACACAAGTACCTAATCCTTTTTGTTTTGTGACTGGCTGCAATGCCAGTTGCCGGATATGACATTGTGCACATAGTCTTTGGGTACAAAACTGGACAACCTGTAAGTGTTGCTGACCATCAGCCTCCTCGCCGGACATGGGCATCTTACCTACTCAGTACAGAGGGAACAAAGGTGACTCTCAGGCTGACGGGGACTTTGGGGGCAGGATGTGGGTCTGGTTCTGCAGGATCACAGATGCCACCTGTGTTGAAGAAGAGCGTGAGCTGGGTCAGACTTACAACAACCGGCTGATATTTAATTCCATGCTAGCACTGACACCCCAGCACACACATGCACATGGCACCCAGCACAATCCCAGTTGCCATTGCTGAATCAATACCTGTAAGAGGCAATGTAGCATTGGGATTTCTGCAGATACAGTAGCCCATCCGTGGGAATTACGGGGTAATCCTTCATATTAATGATATTCTTATTCACAATGGAAAAGTGCTTAATGACACATTACAGTATCATTTCTTGAAAAAATCTGAAGCATCAAATATCCCTTTCTGAATTACACAGGGAGAGGAATGAGTATTTATTTTCTAAAAGGGAGGATGATTTTTACTGGGCTGGTAATCTTAAAATCCTTTTGTTTAAAGGACAGAATAGACGTTTTGCTGCTCTATAATAATGACTGATATTAACCATTACCTAAAGGACGGTGATACAAAATACATGAATTCCCATGATGACTTCCTTTGAAGCAGAATGCAAGATATGAACTCAGCTCTGCTCGAGCATTGGCAACGGAGTGTATATTTTAATTAAGTGCGGTGCTACATTATGCTTAATGAAAGGCAATGTGCAGACTAGGCCTTGGGCAAGCCCAGCCAAAATGAAAGTTGTAGGCCTTGGGCAAGCCCAGCCAAAATGAAAGTTGTAGCCCTTGGGCAAGCTGGAACTAGCTGTTGCAGAGGAAGCCACAATACCTTGTGAAAAGTCACTGAGAAGTTATTAGAATGCAAGTTTTAAATTCTAAATTAAAAATATAAGATAAGTTCTTCTGGATTAGACCAGTGGCCCACCCAGCACACTATTCTGCCTTTGATTGTGGCAACAGAAGCAGATATTTAAGTACAGCATGTGAGCCAGGTGCTTTTTTATCATCCGTACCTGACACAGAAACCAACTTTAAAGATCATTAAAACATTAAAAAAAAAATTGTGAGAGTATTTTGCTTTGAACCAAACCAAACTGGCTATGCTTTTTTATCATCCATACCTGACACAGAAACCAACTTTAAAGACCATTAAAACATTAAAAAAAATTTTGTGAAAGTATTTTGCTTTGAACCAAACCAAACTGGCTTGGGACAGACCAAATGAACCAAAGTTAGTGCTTGCTGGGTAAAAAAAATATCCAATTTACTTTAAAAGTTGCTTTGAAAAAGTGACTGCCCCCCAGACTGCCTGCCTTCACCCCAGGACCTGAAGCACTGACCACAGACAACGATACCACCTCCAGCCGCAGCACCGACATGCTCTCCACACTCTCCTACCCAGGCATCTCAATGTGACAAGGAACAACATCTGAAGATGCTGTAAGAGGGATAAACTCAAGCCAAAAGTAAAGCATAAACACTTGTCAATGCTAGTAATTAACAAATCCTTTTGGAAAGCAGAGCATTGTCCATCTTTTGCAAGCTCCAAATGAAAGCCAGAGGCCTTCACTTGAAATTTGTTTCACTCAAATGTAAGCTGCAGCAGTCAATACAAGGGCAGGGAGCAGAAATGTACAACCTGTGGCACAGGCGAGGTCAGAACAGACGATCAGATGGTCCTGGCCAGCCTTAAGCTCTATGAACTCTACATGTAAACCCAGTTTTCATGTTCGGTTACGAGTGAAAGAGAACAGATATGCCACTCAGATATGTGATATTCCTGAGGACATAGATATTCAAGGAAAATTTGTAAAAACCTATTAATAACTCAGCAAAAAGACACGGCGTCAAGGAAGCAACACAAGAATGCAATAGAATAGAGTAAGAATTAAATTACTGAAAGCAAAAGAAATTTCTACTTCTCAGGATCTGATGTAATGACAAAATCATAGGCACGCACCAATATTACACAGAAGCTAAAGACTCTGATAATACATCTTTATCTTTAATTTCTCTTAGATACACTCATCTAAATGAGTAAATGCTTGGAATTTGGCCCAGATAAGAATTTCAAGCCAAGAAAGCCTCAGGTTGCAGAGACCAGTGGCCTCAGCTGTGAAATGGTCATCCTCGAGGAGATGTGGAGGAGCTGCAGGAGGTCTGGAAACATGAGAAACCCTCCCGAAATCCTTCCAGCCTTTGTTCTCACACTTCTCCTGTTTCCTCCCTCTTTCTTCTTCTCTTCCCCATTTCCTGCACCCAGGAAATTTGTTCCTCAAACAAATGCAAAGCCTGTAAGTACTCAGAGTCACTGAGGATGAGCAGGAGCAAAGATACAGCACAGGAGGGAGTGGGCAGGAGGACATTCCTGATGGGGACCTGAGCAGGCTTGAAGTGCAGAGACCTCGGGCTTGGCTCAGGGCTCCACTTCAGAAAGCGGCAATGCGGGCAGGATTATCACCAAGACAGACAAGGGTCCTGGGGCTAGGATGTCCTTCAGAAGGAGAAAAGGTACAGGGTGAACTCTAAGGAGAAAACAGACTTAAAATTGGGTTTGGGGTTTCAAAACAAAAAGACTAGACTAGTTTGTTTTATTGGGTAATATCTGAAAGCCTGCAGGGTTGTAGGGCTAAAATATGTGCTGCTACTTTCCTTGACAAATGGTTCATATTTCCTTCCAAGCTGAGTTTACGCCAACAGTTCACATACCATAGGGTTAGGCTTCAAACCAAAGAGCAGTAAAAAATGGTTTTCTGATGGTTCCTTGAAGACCTATAAAATATGTGCCAAGACCCAACCATGAATCAAGTCCTTGAGCAGTTTGTTCCTCTGAAAATTCATTTAACATCTGCACCAAACCTGGGCCTAAAAACAGCCGAGGGAGCCATCACTACCATTTGATAACTAACTATAAGCCTTTTATCCCTGGCAGGGATTTAGAGGATCAAGAGTAAAATGGGTTCCTGAGGACAACAGTCTGAACCCTAACCTGAAACCTAACCTTAGCCCTAATGATAGCTCAGTGATTTACAGCTCACATAAAATTCAGTATAAGCCTTTCATCTTTAGGGACACAAGATTTCATCTTAACTGAAAGCTTTCCACGGTTGGCCAAGAAACTGGTTTCTAAGCCTGGAGCTGTGATGATCGTATTGGCTCTAAGGCAGCCACCCCACAGAATGGAGCATAACCCGCTCACCCATGGGGCCATCAGCCCTTGTCCTACGCCGCTGGACTCACAGCCAAAATCCTCCATCTCCAGCCATCCAATTTCATGACCAGAATTCCAGGCCCCACTGAACTGCAGGATTCCCTTACAGCAGAAGTTTATCCACCAGCAGTTCATAGGGTGCAGTCCTCGCCATGCCCTGCAGCCCTGCCAGGGCTCACTGGGAGGTGAAGGTTTCCACCACATCCTTCTGGTACCTCATACTGACTTCATCCACTGGTGAATCCTGCATGAAACACAGAATTATTTGGTTGGAAAAGACCTTTAAGATCATCAAGTCCAACAATAACCATGTCTTACAACTGGTTTAAGACCTTCCTCGTTTGGCCAGCCCAAGCTTACTTAGCCCAGCTCTGTGGTCCCTGAGGATTCAAGCTTTTCTGCTCTCCATTTTCTGCATCCAGACTCCCGCTGCCCAAAGCCATAATCTTTCGACTCACAACCGTGTCAGAACCAGTTACCAGCAACCACTCTTTCTACAGCCATTTCCTGGTTAATCCCTGTGGCCCTGGAAAGGAGCGATATTAAATATTACCCATCTATATGGGATCTTTTCTGAAAGAAATGCATACAAATTCAGAGAGCACTCTTCCAACAAATGTTTTCTGTGCCTTTGTGGTATTTTTATAACCTGCATCTCAAGTGCCTTTCTAGTGCATCATCCCATATATAATGAAGAAATACCAGACAAGGTTATAATACTGAAACAGATGCCTCTACTGCCTCTGCTACCCAAATGAATAATTTCAACTTTAATTCAAAGATCTTTAAAGCAGTCATGAGACTTATGTGTAGAGGATTATCAGCCAAGGGAAGAGAAATTTAATGCAAGCAGGTAAAAGCAATTTTTCTTTTGCATGAGGACTACATACTGAACTGAGTTCCTAGAGGTCTAATTTATACCAAGTATTATTACAGGCATGCTGGAGATCATACGTCATACTTAAATTTTGACATCTAAAGCTAATTCATGTAAATGTCATTAGTTTTGGTGCCCTAACTAAATTAATCTGAGTTCAAATTCAGTAATCAAACCTCTTTAATCAGATGCCAAAAGCTAAGTAGGTAATCAAGTGTCATAACCAACTTAACTCACAGAGACTTCAAAACACAAAGGATCCAGCCCTCGCAGCCACTCTGGTGGCTTACAGAGGACCTCCCTTGGCTTCTCCTGAAATCCCTCAGCCAACGTGTCTGGGAAACCCAGCACTGATCCCCTCCCAGTAGCCTGCTTCCAGCCTGCTCAGATCTTCAAGATTATCACGCTCAAATTTCAGTCATCTCCTTTTCATTCTCCAGAGCAGATATGAAGCCTCGACAGAGATCCAGGACATGTTTGTGCTACAGGATGCATTTTTCCCCTCTCTGTATCACCTTTCCCCAGCCAAACACCAAACAATCATTAACCACCCGTTATGCCAACACAACGACAGGGGGAGAATTATTGTCAGGTGCTTCAATGGGCCTCTCTCAGAGTCCAGGGAGGAGGGATTGCACTAAAACCAAAGGGATGGTTTTACCGGGGGAGAAGGAGTCTCAAAGGCGATGCCCTGCACTGCACAGCCCTTCCATTGCCATCCTGGCTTCGTCCCCACTCAAGGCCAAGCAAAACAAAAAGCGAACCTGAAGACAAGGGCTCCAAGGAATCACCCGAGCACCAGAGAGAGCATTCGGCACAAGGACACTCCCTGTCCTCTGTATTTTGATGAGGGCTCAGAATTGCAAACTGCTTTTGATTATTGACTGCTGTCAGTCAATGACACACATAATTAGAATGATACCAAAGATAGCATGTGGTTACCAATAAAAATTTCAAGGATTGATTTTTACATACCAGCACAGCAATAAATATAATATGGACCTCATATTCAAGGGTACCTTATTAAGAAGCTAGCTATGCAGCAGTAAAACATGGAATTGCACTTTAATAGAAATGTAATCTCCATGGATCTTCTCCTTTCCCACAAAATTCTAGTTCAACATTGATTTTTTTCATGTTGAACAAACTTATCATGAGGCTGAAATGAGAGAGGTGGATTCATTTTTGAGCCTTTTCTGCTAAAAAAGAACTCTAGAAACAAGGTGAGGGAGCCCTATAATTACAGAGCCAGGATTAACCAGTTCATTTGCAGGAGTTTCTTTCATTTGCAGTTTAGCTCCCTCTCCACCTGCCTCCAAAAGCCAGTGCTCAGACGTGCTGCAGCAAGGGGTTTGGTTACTCTGTCTTTGATGGGGCAGCAAGTTTCAATGCAGGCATGCACTGAAAACTTGAGATCCTGCTTTATTTTTTTGCTGGCATTACCTATAAGCCACCATGGGAACACGACTACGTGGTTTTTCTCACTACTGCTTCCTTCTCCTCCTCTCCTCACCATCACACCACCATCATGGGAACAGCCCTCGGTACAGCAGGAAAGGGAGCTGGATGAAGAAAAGGGCCCAGGTTTCCTCCCACAAAATCCCATGCAAAAGATGCAACACCACATTTGTCAGCATTTTTTCACTATTCTGTGGCCAGCATGGAGAACGTGCCAAGTGACGTAACCTTGTGGCTACTGCTGATGCAGACCTATGTCTGCTTGTGCAAAGTTTGTTAAAAAAAAGCAGTGACTATGAAATACACTCAGTTATGACTTACTGCTCAGGTCCTGCTTTGCTTTCACACTACCCAAATATCAGTGGTTATTGAAGGAAGAAGAGAGGGGAGAGCGAGGCCACAAATAGTCTCCCCAACACTGCAGCTCCAGATGCTGTAAATCCTCCACCAGCCAGAAGCAATCACAGCCTAATTTCAGTGCAATAGGTCCTGAGGCTTTTTTATTATTTTTTCTACTCCAGTGAGTAAATTCATCAGGGGAAAAAAAAAAAGCTGCAAACCCTAGAAGGCACCGCATATTTCTAACCTGAAGAGTGAAAAACGTTGAGCGCTGCGCTGACTGGAGCAGAGCCAGGGAGCAAAGGGTGCAAGTATAGGACATGGACAAAGCTGGTGGCCTGGGAGCAGCCTGAATGTCACTGAAGGGTCTTCTTGCTGCACCAGAAATTGGCCATGTTTCAAGCAATGTTTACTAATTTTGCAGTTTCAATTCCTGCAAATTCCAGAGCCAGCACAGCCCTTGTTATTATTAAGCCACAAACATATCTCCAGCTCACGGATACACTGCCCTTACAGTTGAACCAACAAAAGCAGCTCTGTAGGAAACCCGCCAGGGCTTTGCTCTCACTCTCCCAGCCAGGGTCCACCCACTGACCAAGACACGAATCATCCTGTCCTGCTAAAACCCCCTGCTCCATCCCATCACCTTGCATTTTCCGCACACGCCAGGGGTGCAGGGATTTCTCCATGTATCCTTCAGAACACAGCAGTGCAGCATCCCTCTTCACCAAACCGAGCAGGCTTTATTGTAAGTAAAGCAAGCCTCTCTTTTGTCATTGAACTGGAGTTTTAACACGTCTCTCTTGTAAATGTGCCAAAAATAAGAGCATAATTTATTAATTTCCTCTATGTGCATTACCTTTCCAACTATTTGATTGGTGTGAAAAGTTAGAGAAGCAAAACCAAGGAAAATGCATCTCTAAAGGTTAAAACTTTGAGCCAATGTCAACTTCAGCTCACATTGGAGTAGTGTATTTTTCATTCATTCCTCCTGGTGACATTTCAAGCTTTGCTACAAATCAGTCAACATTTCCAAAACGTCTGGAGAAGCAGGAAACTATACTGGATACAAATCCTACAAGATCTATTATTCTGGCTATTTCACCCATTTTGATGAAAAACATTTCAAAGGTTATTTTAAAAGAAGTAACAATTTATTTGAAGTTTCAGGACAGATAAAGGATTTATGTACAATGTTTCAACAGCAGAATAAACTTCAGCAATATTCGTGGAATTTATTTCAAAATTAATTTGGTCACGCACTTAGAAGGACAGAGCTTGTAGTAACCTTGTAAGAGATAAATTTAACTCTATATACCACTATTCAGTGTGATGTAGAAATACTGGAAAATATGTTGCCCTGGTTTTGCTGGGATAGAATAATACAATCAGTTTTCTATTGAAGAAAGCTGCATTTTTGCAAAGACTACAATACTCGATATCATGGGAACAAGTTGATCAGACACATTGATTTAGTTTTCAGCCAGCATTGGTATGCAGGTTGCTGTAGGGATGAATGTCTTCAGCAGTTCTGAGAACAGCTAGGGGCAGAAGCCGGGTGGAGTGAAAGTCAGGGGCTTTCAGGGCAGCTGACCAAGCTGGCCAACAGGATTAGTCCATGCCAAAAATGTCACCCTCACTATAAATTGAGGAGTTTGATAGGGACACCTCTCTTTCCTCAATGGTTTACATCACTGGAGGGTCTCCCCTGCTGTTCTGCTCCCCAGGCTTGTAGCTCAAACCGGGACATCGCTATATTGGCTGAGTATAACTTTGTGTAATATTGTTAGTAATGTTAGTTTAATACTATTATTTTATTAAATCTGTTTTCATTTTAACCCACAGGTCTCCTTTCCTTTTCCCAATTTCCCTCCCCAGGCAGGGAGGAGTCATTGAGCGACAGAACAACTGCCTAAACCACAACATATGTAAAGTACCTAAAAGTCATAAAAGACAGATTTATGGTGGTGGATCCTGGGAGTTTCCTCCAGTATGATATTTATCACTCAAGGCCACGATGTTCTGCTGAGGCAAGTTAAACACCCAAAGGGTTAATGTTTTGGTGGAGGCAGCTGCTTTGATCTGAGTACAGCACAGTCCTCTACAAGATCCCAGAAGGTGAGAAGAAGTGGAAGAGTTTGTCAGATGTCCATTTTGTCCTCCCCAGAGGCTCAGCAGCAGCATCACGTCTCCAGACATGAGGATGAAAGTAGCGAGCACAGAACGGCCCTCTGGCCTGCAGAGCAGCTCCGCGCTGTCCTCAGGCTGGGGCACCCACGGCACATTCATTGGTGGGTTCCCGCTACAAACCCCCATGTACAACAACACTCGGTCTTGCTTGAGAAGAGGTGGGTTTCATATTCTGATCCATTCAGGCTTGCACTTTGTGTTAATCAAGAACATCTTTCCTGAGGGGTAGATGCTATGAAGTATATACATGAGTTAAACAAATACACACTACACACTGCTTTCCAAACCTCCTCGCAGGGGCAGAGAACAGCACCATTTTTTAACGATGACACTGAAGATATTTTTCTTCTACCCAAGTGTGCTTGCTAAATAAATTAGCACCCAAGGAAGAAGTGCTTCAGCTTCCAATAGCAGTGTTGATAGCCCCAGCAGTATTGTGTTGAGTGATCCTCTTCAAATAAAACACATCTGTTTCATCTCCCCAGCATGACCAGGAGTGGTGGCAGGTGTCCTGTGGGACGGGACACAGGAAGGGCAGTCTGGCACAGGGGTTGTGTGCCGAACAATGCACCACAGAGAAATGGCCACTTCGGCTGTCACGGCTCGGCAAAAGCCCACCCTGTGCAGGTGACGGGCCAGTACCACAGCTCTCCCAGTGCCCCAGCCCTTATCTCCCACAGCCACCTCCTGCCGCCCCCTCACCCCCCCTCACCGTCCCACGATGCAATCGCAGCAAAAGCAAACACTACAACCTGAACCTGAATGGAGGCTGAGCCTAAGCCCCTGTGAGCAGAAAGGGCAGAGCTGCAGATAACTGGTTATCTTGATTCGCACACACCAGGCTGCCAAGGTTTTTCAGAGCCCGTAATTGCTCTGCTTTGTTTGAGAAGCTCTCAGGGAGCGAGAATCAGCCAAGCTCAGAGAGGAAACCGTGCTGGGGAGACGATGAAAAGGAGAAAGAAGCCCTCAAACCTGCACACCACGGACCAACACGCACTAAGAGCCAGGCTGACACCGGGAGAGCAACCCCAGCACTCCTGGGGAGTGGGTGAGCCCTTCCAAAATGATGTTACCCTTTGATCATCCACGCTTCCATGCGGGCAGGAAGCAGTACCACTCTAACAGGAATCCCAGACTCCCAGTGCTGTGCTGGGAGGAGGGTGCAGATGCCACATGATGGATAATTTCCAGCTCGCAGCTTGTCACTCCTGGTTACTGTTAACTCCAAATGACGAGGAAAATATGAGCCTGTGAGTAACACCATTCCCTCTCTAGGCTTATGGGTGGTTTGGGGAGCACAGCAGAAGGTTCAAAGGACAGCATTTCCCACGAACGATACCCAAGCTTTCCTCATTTTCCATTTGCTGCCATTCTTCACAACCCAGGCTGCAGACAAATCTCTCCTCAGTCCTCAGACGATGACTGATAATGAAGCATAAAGTGACACGAGGTCATATGTAATGATGCTTTAAGTCAGAAAATGGGAAAGCTGTGTTTGTGTTATTTCACACGACCCTCCTAGCCCTACAGCAGCTCCTTCAACCACTGCCCCGTGAACGGTTTTAAAAAATGGCATCAGAAGAGAATGCAGATGGATATTACTGTGGAAATTGAAAAGACCCAGTTCTGCTGTAAGCTTTCTTTAACCCACCTAAACGTATGCTCTCATTTCCTAACCTATCTTTTCCCCTTATTCAAACTCAGATGAGAAAGAAATTCAGAGTTCAGGCAAGGAAGCTCTCATTAAATTTCATGGTGATGCCAGACCATTTAGAACTGGTATGTTAATATGGAACGGATTTGACATTTAAATTGTTTTGTAAATATATATTTTAAAAGAGATGTTAGACTATAGTCTTTAAAGAACTTGTATGTCCTTAAGGAATCCATAAATCCTTTTCATCAGGGTAGGTCTGTTAAAGCCACTACCCTCGCCTAATTTGCCTAATTACATACCTCCCCAAAATTCTCTTTATAGTTTCAACTGCATATGATAATTTCTTCCTACCTGCTCCTAAAAATGCTGTTAATTGTCCTTATGTGATGTTAATCAGCTGCGGCATCCAAGCCCAGACCTAATTTGTAGCAATCGTTTACTTAGCTCAGAGAGGTGTTAACACTGCTAGACTGAGAATTTAAGATGAAATTCAAATTTTCAATGTAAATGAAGCTGCATAGCAGAGATGAAATAGCTCAGTAATTATTAAAAGCTCCTTTTTGAAAAACCCAATACCTGAATCCAGCTACTTGAAATTTAGATTCAGTGACAGAATCCATTCAGTTAAACGAGATGTGGAACAAATCTCGCATATTATATTTTGAACACTTGGTCTGGTTTCATTTTCAATACCTATGGAAAGGAAGGGAGGCACTCTGCTCCCATAAGACTGCTCTTCAGTCAGCAACGAGAAGGCCAGAAATGGGGCTCCAAATCCAAGGCTGCATCCCAAAATAACCCAGAGCTCTTCTGATGGGGCAGGGTCAAGGTACAGACATGTTGGCAAACAACTGCACCACCACCACTGGGTTCATGGTTCGGAGTTCAGCAGATTCAGGCTCTTTGCTGGGAGTGAACCCAAATTTAAAACCTCTGCACAGATGCCTCCAGCAAGTTCCTGCCTGTCTTCGTGGTTTCATCAGTGCTATTTCTGTTCCAGGATGTTATGCACATAATAATTTGTTTTATTATGGAGGAAACAGCTTATTTGATCAATTTGCCCTATTTTTCTGTTTGTGAATTTAGCGAGAGGTTTATCACTTTCCTGAGTTTACTAGAAATTACCTGCCAGACATAATTGCAGTAAATAAAACTTGCTCTGGAGCTCAGGCTTGTACGGTTCAAAACAAATGCTTGCAATTACTGCATTTGTGGAGCAGGAGCTCAAGAGAGCAAGAGCACAGGGAAGGAAATTATTCTAGGGTCTTAACAGGTGCCTAAGGGCTGCAAGTGGCTCTGTGCCCCAGGACCTGGTCACCTAAGTCCCTAAGGGCACTTTGATAAATGCTGCCTTACTTCATCCTGCTCTGTCCTGGCAGGAAAGCAGAGCCGTGCTGTGCAGGGCAGGGGTTCAGCCGGCCTCTGCCTCCTCCCCACAGACCTCAGGCTGGGAGCAGGAGTCCCCGTCTCCAGGGCTCCAAAAAGCGCCTGCAGTTGGGCACTTGCTTAATGCCTTTTGGTGCTTCCTTCATACAGCAAAGCTCTGATATTATCCCTTAAATTTACTACTTTCTGTAATAGCTTGAACTGCCTCTGCCATGCTGTTAAATCAGGTATCTTCTCCTGAAAGCGTAACGCCTTTGCTACCTGCTGACACCTCTGGCTCAGATTGGTAGGCTTCAAGAACGTCCCAGTTGCGCCTAAACCCAGGCCCAGAGCACAGCTGGCATCAGCAAAGCAGCCAGAAATCAGAGGAGAGAGTCGAAATTGTGTCTGAAGGACAGCCAGGCAGCAGTGGGACCAGCACTGGGAAGAGGAGGCTATAGGGGATGGATGGAGAAAGATGGGACCCGTGAGAGTGTTGGCAAACATAAGGGTGTGCAATGCCGGAGACACCGTGACTCCCTGCCCGGCCCTGACCACGAGTGAACGTGGGGTGCTGAGCACACCTGGAAGGCAGAACTAAAGCCTTTCTGGCTTTCTGGCTCCTGTGCTGCTTTCCCAGTTATTCTGTGAACCGCTGCAGAAATAGACTCATTATTAAGTTATTTTAAGTAATGGCCATCCAAGTGTGCAAAAACAGTTTCTGTAAAGTAAAAAGCAGCAGCTTTTCTGGCCAATAAACCTCCTCCCTCCTGCAGAACACGTGTGCACCCGCTGTCATCTCCAGAAACACCAAAGTGCCTGGCTGCTAGAGCAGGGCCGTGGCTCAGCACCCGATAACTTGATCCTATAAAGTAAATCCTAATTTACTGAGGGAAAAATTAACAAGGGATTACTTGATTATCAGCCTTTGCTTTCCCTTAGAACCATGAGACCAATGCTTGCGTGCATAGACGAGAGTGGATAATAATGAATCTTCTCTTATTAAGGAGAAGCTTTATTTTGAAAACGTGCCCCTGCATTTATCTCAACTCTGTAAAGCAAAATTCATGCAAAGAGGAGGGCAATTTCCTACAAGTCATGGTCTACAATTAAAAAAAACATCCCCTTTAGTGTTATTTCTAATGAATTCTGCTCTTATATGCTGAACAGAGTAACTGGAAAATACTGCCTATACTTTATTGGCTTTCTAAAGAAAAAGCTTCAATATATATCCCACAGCAAGACACATATCTGAGGTTACACATCCCCGCACCAAGATCGCAATAATCCTTTTTGCATTAAAAAATAATGAGCTTCGTCTCATTTGCAGATTCTTAAGAGCGCAGAATCCTATGGTCACTTGGCAATACGAATGCACATCTCATAAATAGTAAATGCAAACAGAGCTCTCTTACCTTCCCACAGAAGCAGGACTGAAAGCTGCGCGGTCCCACAGGGAAACAGATTTCTCTCAGGAAGCTTTCATTTCAGAATGGCTAAAAATCCTGTCCACCTCGGCTTGTCTGGGGGGAGAAAGAGGATTAAACTGGACATCAGAAATGTTTGCTTCACTACTTCCATCGTGATAAATCTCTCAAAAAAATGTAATTCTTTCTTATAATGGAGAAGTGCCAGTGTTCTTGTAAAACCCATAATCAGTATTTTTTTATGGAGAACCTGCACAAATGACTGTTTCACCAAAAACCATAATATAGCAGCTCACTGAAATGGGTGCCTAAAGGCAGCTGCAACCAGAGAAATGAGATCTGTAATACAAAGCTTTGCCAAAAAAAAGCAGTCTTCTCTATTTCCCCTCTTTCTTCCTAATATACTTGGGTTTTTTTGTAATAAAAGCTCCACAGAACACGTAGTCCCTCATTGAGGATGTGTGTGTTCTGCCAAAGTTGTGGTCCAAGGATGAGGCTACTGCAATAGTGTGCCCAATACATCAAGAATAAATCTATTATTTGATTTTTTTATAAGAAACGCACAACTGTAAAGAAAAGCCTTTGGAATTTAATAGATATGAAACCAATTAGATTTTATAGGAGCAGGGTCTATAGAAGCTGCTCTTACAGCCATCTTATCATTCCTTAGCGAGAGCAATAATGCTTTACTAAGATCTATTAAAAGCTTAAAAAATCCACAGGAAAGAGCCTTTTCATGTGTATTTTACTATTCTACTGAATTTCACCTTAGCCTCGGCACTCCTCACAGGCAAACAGGTCTCCAGGAGGCTGTCGTAGTCACTGCAAGGATTTTCAAAGCAAAGGTACGGATTTGGGGTGCAGCACTTGGGTAGGTTTGCTGAGTACAGCATTCCCCACTGCGCGGGTGGCCATGACTCTCGCAGGAATTCGGCAGTCCCACCCCTGGGCACAGCACAAGAACACAGCAGGGTGTGTTGGCCATCTCTCCTGGGCTTGTAAGGTACAGAAGGTATATATCTATACAGCCAGCCAGTATAGACAGACCAAGCTCACTTCATCCACCACCACCAGCATTACTAGCACATTTGCATCATACCACCTTAGACCTAAAAAATTTAAAACATAGAATAACATATCTTGAAGACTAGCAGGGTTGGGTGATTAACCAGTCCTGGATTGGCAACTCCAAAAACTTTGGGTTTGACTCTCAGCTCTGCCACAAACTTCTCATCTGAAGTTGGACAAATACATGTTCTGCTCCGAGGTGTTTCTTCTCCATAAACAACACCACAGCTTCTGCACCTAATGTGCATGGCAGGATGCTGAAATGCAAACAAAGTCACCGATGGAGTGTAAGCTGCCTCCATTTAAATAAAAAAAAGAAAAACTTAAATACAACTTGGGGAACTGCAGGGGCTGGGGGCTGTAGGAGGCTGCAGGAGCCGTGGCTGCCCAGGGCACAGAGGGGTAGCGGGCTGTCACACCAGCCCCGGCCCGCTGGGCTCCTCCTGCTCCTGCCCTCGGCATCGCCGCTCTTCAGCTCCACTCTTCGCATTTATTCCTGGAACACTTATCTGAAAGCAGCACATTCCCTTTGATTGACTTTACCTTATGGAAAAATGTCTTCTAAGAGCAGCAGCTGTTTTAACTGAATACTTGTATTTATTTAGTAAAATAATTGGAAAACTGCTCACAGGTTAGGCACAAAGTAATATCCTAAGCAAGATGTTTTTAAAGTCGGATGAGAACAACCCAAGAACCTGCCACTCTCCTGCAATGTCTACTGAATGTCAGGAACAGCAGAAAAATGAACCAATTGTTCTAAATTATGGCTGAAAGAACCCACATTTTTGTTGTCAAAATCTTAAATTGATGCTTCCTTGACGCTCCATATGTTCTATTGCTCTAGACTAAAAAATCACATATATTCTAATTTCTCCATTTGGGGTTATGTCCCTACAGATGGCATTTTGGAAGACCTGTGCTCCAACCTGCGACTGGTCTATGAGCTGCACTGGCAGAGCTGCCCTCAAAACCATCGGCATTCAGCAAGGCAAGGAAGGAGGTTCAGAAGGCTCCAACCCTCCACGGTTAATAACGAGGGGAAGAGCATTGTGGAAGTGTTAATTAGCTACAAGCTGCAGCCCTGAACTCAATAAATGAGTAGCAACAACCTGGTCTGGCTACAGAGGAGCAGTGGTCAGAGTACTGAGTGTTGCTGTTACTGCTCTTGCAAAGCCCTCACGGACAGCGCTACCCCTACTGCCACGCGCATCTGCAAATGTTCCCTTTCAAAATGCACAGGTAAGTCACGTATAGGAAATTCTTCTACAGGATTCCCCTGTCGTGGTTTAGACAGTTCTTCTATCACCTGCTGGCTGGGGGATCTGGACCTAATTCCAGGGGAGGGGAATACGGAAAAGGAAAGGAGATCCAGGGGTTGAAATAGAAACAGACATAATAAAATAATAAAAAACAATATTAATAACAGTATTAATATAAAGTACACACAGTTTTACTCAGGCAATATAGTGGTCTCAAGCTGTGATGGTCACAGCGAGCAGGGGAGTAGGCCTTGGGAGCAGAACAACAGGTGAGACCCTCCTGGAACAGCAGCCATTGAGGGAAGAGGGCCGTTCCCAGCAAACTCTCCAGTTTATAGTAAGCGTGATGTTTATAGTACAGAATAATTTTGTTGGCCAGCTTGGAGTAGGTTGGAGTCAGCTGCCCTGGTTTTCACTCCCCCCAGCTTCTGCACCTGGCTAACTCAAACTGCTAAAGACCTTGATCCCTGCATCCCAGTGCTGTCTGAAAACTAAACCAAAGTGTCTTACCATTTTGATCCCATGAAATCAAGCATTGTAGTCTTTGCAGAAATGCAGCTTTCTTGAAAAGAAAACTGATTCTGTGATCCTATCCCAGTGAAAGCAGAACACCCCCCCTTCCCCTGCCACTGGGCACACTGCAATGTCTTGCTTTCACTACAGCTACCGTGGTGCTCGTGCACTTTAACTAAATCCCCTCTGCCCCTTGTAGTACAAATCGTCTCAAACAGGGCTGTGATCAGCCAACTTCCAGGGCTCCCGGATCTTTCAGTACGAGAGGATATAGCTCAGCTGATTAAATTTGTACTACAGACAGGAGGATGCTTTAATGTGAAGATCAAGGAAGCAATCATGCACCTGAAAATTTCTAGATGCCCTCTGGACATTCAAGCTCAATTCTACTGTCTAAGCTTGTTTTCAGTGTTTATGCAGGGAAAAAATAATGCCAAAAAAAATTAAATTAGAAGCTTGAGATCAGGTGCTCTGTAACATGCAGCACACAACTCATTTTTATACCCAGATAGCCACGTGGGTGGTACCTGCTTTTCATAAATGAGCCCCGTTCAACTTTTCTGGCTACCTCTACTTAGAAGATTAGTCACTGATATCAACACAGCATGTATAACGAGGTTAGCAGAAAGATGTAGAATACTCAGCTGAGTATTGATGTTATTTTTTATTTATGTAGGATGTATAGCACTAACATTGACATTTATAATGTGTTTGGACTATTATACAAACAGAAGGAATTTTGCCTGCTTAGCATTACACATTATGCATCTGTCTTACACTGTGCCAGCTTTCCCTGCCGCTGGATTTTCACAGTGGTAGGAAATAACAGGGATAAAGGGATTAAAAAGCAATGATTTTCTGTAAAGCTTTACAGGACATGTCTGCTATGATCTCAGCTTACTTGTCTCATCTACACCAGTAAAACACTGCTGTAGTAGACAGATTTATGGATTAAATGCAGACAAGTGTGTAAAATAAATATTTTGCTTATAGCTTCTACACACTTTAAAATAGTCTCTGTGATTATAATAGCTTCTGAAGTCTCTTTCCAACGGGGTGATGTGCAGTTCAAAAGTTAAAACCAGGAACCTCCTATGGCTCCGGTGCAATTTAAAGGTCATGATTGAAGTACGGTATTTAGCAATTCCAAATAATTGTATCCAGACCTCAAACGTGCCATGCTTTGTCACAGCTGCCACTTAAGGTCAAATTGAATTTAAATTATATTTATCTTAGTATTAATAGAGCTACAGTTCAGGCTAAGCCATGCACAATACAGTTCTCGGGCTGCTCTCTGTGTTTCCTCCCAGTTTGTGGCGATTCCGACCACAGCAGATAAGAGAGGGAAATTTGAAGTTTGCGAACCCTCATTTTACAGAATAACAATTTAACAGCTCAGCCAAGGCCATGCAATGTCTGTAACAGACCCAGCAACTGCACTGACACCTCCTGAATCATAACTCTGGAGGCAAAACGCCAGGTCACTCCTCTGTCACCTTCCCCTGTCCCCAGCACTGCCCAGTTACCAAACCCAGCAAGCTTCTCTGCCAGCACCTCAGAATTGCTGTCTGGCTTTGGGGGAAGCTGAATCCCCAGGATTTAGTTACTTTAGTCAACATATGCTTAATCAAAACCAGGGCAGCATTGTTATTTCTACCTATCTTTCTCCTCTCCTTTTGTCATAAAGAATATAGAGTCTTACACCATATTTGTAATTAAGTGTTTTAACACTAAAACCAGATGATATGTGAATTTTAAATTAAGATTATTTATATTAAAAATAGAAACATGACTGAACAAGCTATAAAAGAATGCCGCCCAGCCCCCCCAACACACATATGCAAGAGCATAATTCATTAATCTAGTGTATAGATCCCCAAAATCCCATTTTATCAATTGCCAACACATATAAGATTTTTGGTTTGTATCACGGATTCATTGCACAAAATGCAGCCTGTAATTTAAAACAGCCTCAGATCCCTCCCCACACGTGGGAAGGATAAAGTGACCTGCTTTACCTTCACGGTTCCCAAGCAGACTGCTCTGTCTCACTAAACAGTGCCAGACGGACGCGTGCAACTTCTCCCTGCAGTACGCAAAGGCAGCACCGGGCTCTGCCAACCCCACAAAACCAGCACAGACCCCGCTCTGCCAGGTGGCCCTGTCCCACAGGCACCAGCCATAAAAACTGCTTTTTGCTGAACAGAAACCGTTGTCTCAGAGCTAGATGGAAAGCAATAAAGTCTTTGTCTGTCTTTTTTTTTTTAAATATGCCACTATGCGCCAAACACATGGACAAGATTTTATATCATTACCCACTTGAAAGCCAAAGGGTTCCCCTACAGTTTACATACTGCAGAGCATTTCATTTATTTAGCACAGAATCGGGGAAAAAAAAAACCTCAACCCACAATAATTGAGATGCTATATTCAGATGTTATTACACTGGAACATTGAGCAAAAAAGATCTTCATTTTGGCCAGGTAACATCCTGCTGGCAATTTCTCTCTAATAGGGTGGGCCTTTAGATCTAGTGATGTCAGCTCAATACCTCAGCAGGTTCAGGACTTTCAAAGGTAATTTCACACTGAGAAGGTTTCCAACAAACAAGCCACAGAAAAAAATAAATTTAAAAGGACACACTGAATTCTTTGACATGGTTAGAATATTGTCAGTAGACAACTAGAGGGGAGGAAAAGAGGAAAGGAAAAGATGGTTTTAAGCTGGGCAATACCGAAAGCAGCAGCTGACCTTGGTGGGAAGGAACACTTAGTTATGTCATTTGGTATTGCAAGCAGCTCTGCAATCAACCCAGAAGCTATTTCTGCCATGGTGGTGCTGGCAAACCCCAGTCAGGGGCGTTAATGGAGCTGGAACAAGCCCCAGGGTTGCACATCTTCTCGTGCGTGTAAACCAGAAGCAGCTCAGAGCCAGTTACAGTAACTGGAGTCAAAGAATAACATCAGTCCCGCGTGCATTTACAGCACGGGCTGTATTAAAAGTCCTTTATTTTTTAGTCTGTGATTCCAGCACAGCATCCCCTCTGCCCCATCCCTGGAGCATGGTCACTGCCCTGATCTGTAGCAGAGTTCCTGCCCTCGCAGCCACAGAGCTGTGCCACACACAGCTGGGGTGCTCCTCCTCCGCACCCCTCCTCTACTGCCCAGGAAAGCTCAGGCAGCCCTTCATTTCTGTATTTCTGCACACTGCCACAATAGGCTTTTCTATGAGAGTCCTTTGGTAATCATTTCATTATCCTGGCAAAGAAGAAGTGTTTCTCAAACATGCTTGAGGGTGCATAAAATGAGATGTCGACCTATTCGGGTCCTTGAGTTAGATGACAAGGCTCCAACCCTTCTCTGAGACAGAAACAACCACTTTACATCCTGTCCGTAAGGAATGGCACATTCAGCTGTTAAGACCCGAGTTAAGCCCACCTCTCTGAGACCTCCTGCTCAGCCCTGGCTGTACGTGACCTCTGCAGCAGGACAGCGGAGACTGGCAGGGTTTTGACTGGCTGAACACCATCCATCGCTTCTTGTGTCAGAAGATGCAAAGAAATGTGTTCACGGATATTCATCCATTAGCGCACAATGGGAATCCAGTGGAAAGGGGCTTCGCGCTCTGCACATTATCATTTTTACTCTTGGAGTAAATACAAATTATATTCTTGCAATTAAATCCTTCAATTGTCTTTAAGGCTCTTCGGCTTTCTAAGAAGCTTTGGAGGGTTCCTAGCAAAATGATCAAATGAGATTAGAGTCCCTCCTCATGAAACATTCACATGACAGATCATTCGGGAAAAGAGACATCAACCAAAAGGAAAAGCTTCACAATTAATAATACATAAGAGAAGTGAGATGGAATAGTGTGTGAAATGACTGACCTGCTTTAAAAACACTGCCTGGTGTCATTTTAGCTCCATATTACAGAATTTCCTACATAAAGACACCCAGATGTTCTCATCTGCCTACATACAGACAGCTGTCAAAGAAAGAAAGGGTGAGCCACAATAGTCCTTGCTACTGAAGAGCTGGTTTATTTCTCATGAAAAAAATGCAATCCTGATCAGCAGATAAAGGGATCCTCCAGGCCAAAACAAAGACTTTAATTCTCGGGTTTCACACGGCAGCACCATGGTGACTGGTGCTGTCGGCGTTCACACCGAGCTGGGTTTTGTAGTCCCTGTGCATGTGATTGCATCCACGCTTTTGCACCTGCAATCACTTACACCATTTGTGCATGCAATTATTATATCCACATGCATAATTGGGAATGCATTATGCAAATAACCAGTTATTGATGTAATTGGTCATTGGCTTACACAGTTACTCACTGGTAATTTGCATGTGTAGTGCTGGTACCCTTCTGAATAAATCCAGCACACTCATGCAATTTTGAAAATAAACGCACAGCATCTGAGACACTGGGTGAAAAGAAAACCAGGCAATGTTTCATCTGCTAACAAATAGTGTCATCGAAGCTCAGAAACCTGTTGGCACAAAATGCAAACTGTAATACCTCTTTCTTTACTTAACTCACAGGTAAGTTTTCAGTAATAATCATATTTCTTTTCCAAAAATTCCAGCTAGGTGCTGCCAATGTTTATGGACTCATTTCAATCCAATATGGGTTAGGAGCTATTACTGCTGGGGCACAGGGCAGCAGATTTCCACCTACCCAGCAGCAAGTGCCTTTTCTTTCAGGTGATGCCCCTCTTCTACCTGTCATTCCCACTTGAAATCACTTCCCAATTTATACTTTGTTACAGAAAGGCGCATTAGAGTCCCACAGTACAGTTCAGGGGAATGGATTATGCACTCAGGATGTTAAGCAGCTTAATGGGAGTATGTCTGCTTCAGAGAAAAAAGGCAGTGACACGCATGACAGGTCACTGAGAGAGGTATTGTTTTATTATTATCCAACATAAGTTATTTGGACCCTTTTAAAGGTTTAAAGGCCTGGTCCCCAAAATGCCAGGTCTCTGTTGTAGAGCTGCTGGCACAAACAGGTACGGGGCAGTAAATGGGAGGAGTGAACATGGTGATTGCAGCAAATGCCATGCTTGTTTCACATTTTTGGAGATGAAGATGAGTCAAGAAAGCAGCTGAATGCAAAGAGAACGGAGGAGTAAGGGGATGAAGCCAGAGCGCATGGAGGGAGAGAAGATGAGAACAAAGAGACAACCAAAAAGAACAGTGTCAGCCCAAACTGTGGGAAATCTCCTATTTTCCTGGGAGCTTCTTTTTTAAGGTCACTTGAGCAGGAGTGTCTGGGAGAGTGCTCAGTACTGAATACTGCTGCTGGGCAAGTGTTTGCAGAGACTGTACCCCCCTCAGTGCATGGGTGATGACACAGAGAGGAAAACTTGCTCCCCTTTTCCTTCAGTGTAAACCTGCCCCTCAGCCCAAGAGGTCCTGCAGCAGCCACTCCTGGAGCTGCTGCTACTTCACAAATGCCAGGCTGGGGAAGTAAACAGCTTCTACTGCTTTTTGCTGCATAAAAATAACCATTTGTAGTCTGTAGGAATGAAAGACTTTTTAATTTCCATCTCAAGATTATTTTCATTCTCAATGTTTTGATGTTGTTGAAACTGCCTAGAAATGAAGACACCAGTTTATGACTGTAAAATTCTATTGCTTCCTATATTTTGTCTCCTTTTTGTTTGCCATATAGGTTTTAGGTCACCAAATCATATAATTGCTTAGGTTGGAAAAGACCTTTAAGATCATCAAGTCCAACTTTTAACCTAACACTGCCAAGTCTACCACTAAACCGTGCCCTCAGGTGCCATATCTCCCCTTTAAGCACGTTCAAACATCTTTTAAACACCTCCAGGGATGGTGACTCCACCGATTTCCTGGGCAGCCTGTTCCAATGCTTGACAACACTTTCAGTAAGGAAATTTTTCCGAATATCTAATTGAGTCCATCAGGTTTATGCTTTTCAAGCTTATCCATGCAATCAGAAGGAATTAAACCTTTTTTTTTTTAAATGAAGCTGGAATTTTCTTAGCCAGTATCATTCTAGAAGCTTGAATTTTAAGACAGACACGAACTACCAGTCAGTATCCCTATAAAATAATAAAGTTTTGCATCACTCCCTAAATACTGACCCCATCAGGCAGCCTGATGAGGTTGGTCAATGCAAGCAGGAGTTTATTACTTGGCTGTACAGGGCCTCCTGTACCTCCACCATCCCAACCCAGCCTCATGGCTGGCTGCGTGTGTGCTGCAGGAGATGAGCTGTGCACAAATCGGGCCTGCACACAGTCCCATATGGCCTCTATAAATCCTGCCTGGCTTCTCTATGCACGGCTGTGTACAACAAAGATGGGGATTAGGACTGAACTACTCACAGCTAACCTTTGTAACAAGACAAACATCACAGGACCCAGTACCAGAACTTTGGATATGGGCCGTGTGGTGATGGCTGTGCCTGACACACTCCTCAGCTCGGGTGCTCTTCCAAACCAGGCAGTTTTGGGGATGTTCTGCTTTGGCCAATGCCCATGCACAGCTGTGCATCCCTGTGCTGCAGAGCGGCTCTCTTGCACCACTGCTCCCACGGTCAAGTACCAGATGCTGAGGAGGTAACAGGAGGGAACAGAGTCCTGATACTCTGCCTGGCTCCGTGCAGAATGGCTGCTCCACACCAAGTCAGGGGACTGTTTGCTACAGCACAGCCATAACAGCTCTTCAGCACTTTAAATCCACCTATAGAACGTGTCTCACTTTGGAAATAATGAGTATTTCAGAAAGTGCAACTCTCTAAGAAAAAACTTCCCCTCTACTTCTCATCACGCTGACCCCATCGCCTCTCCCTCATCTGCTGCAGCCCCTGTCAGCCAGCCCAGGGCTCAATCCTGCATCTGCACAGCAGATCCTGCCCCTGCCACCAAACTGCATCTCCTCGACTCCATGCTGCACTGGGCAGTTCTGTGCCCCCAGCCCTTTGACTGCCCAGCAGGGACACCTGAATCTCCTGCCCAAGGAAGGAAAGTTTCCCTTGCATGGCCCTGATGAGTTTCAAGAGTTTGGCCAGCAGCACTAGGGCTGCTGACTGCGGGCAAGCGAGGGCTGAGCTCTCCGCACAGCACCCACCCCCCTGCATCACTCCCCGGGTGCAGTGGTCCTGTCCCTGCCCCGCGGAGGAGAGGCAGTGAGGGGCGATGCTCATTCCCACAACCCCAGAGAAAGGGTCCATGGGGGCTCTGCAGCCACATGTAACAACCATTCGTGCTCACTCTGGGGTTTGAAGGTGGGAACTCTGGTTTGAAAGCTTATTTGTGAGCGTTTCACAAGTTCCTTATGAATCTTGACAGAGAGAGGGGCCCATTGTGCGTGTAATTTAAAATAGTGAAAACCTGGAACAGAGACAGCATTTCCTGCAATGACAGACAAGTGTTCGGCTGCTCATGAAAATTAAATACAGAAAACACTTTTGCCCTAGCAAGACTCCTCCAAAACTACAGCTCTCTTCTGCTGCTTCCACACAAGTCCAGTCCAGCATCCCTCCTAAAAACCCAGAGAAGCCTCATGATTGACGACACTGTTACCATGTGTCAAAAATAAAGCAGAGATCCCTCAAAACACTAATGCCTGTTAAAAGATTGTAAGGGACACAGCTGTGGCAGGCTGCCCGTCCTTTCTCTCTCTGGGTGGCAAAAGAAATATTTGCAGAGAGGAGCACGATGATGGCATGTAACCAGCACGGTGTGAAAGGATGGACCTGCTCTGCTGAGAAAGGGAAAATAAATTCCCTGCCCTGAAATGGCAAAGAGCTAGAGCCATTCACAACACAGTGGATTTTCTAAGAAGCATCTGCTATCACATTACTTCCACATCAGGAATAAGTGATGGATGGGAAAAGTAACATCCGGACTGATGGGAACAGACGCTGTGGAAGGAAAAGCGGCTTTTTGGATGACATTGATGAGTTCCTTCGGAAAATCCAATTTCCTTAAACATTAAAAACTTCACTTTTAATGTTACCCAAATGACCTTTGGGACTTTCAGAAAAAATATATTGCTTCAGGAGGAACTCTGAAACATTAACTTAAAGATCACGTTCACTTATTGTTAACTCACATTTACACCACTGCCAAAACTTCAGCTGGCTTTGGCATCGAGTCCAGACCAAAAAAAGGTCCTTGTCTAACACGGACTCATTGTCCCTAAGATCCAACATGCAGCTGCAGACAGAGGATCTGCACTAGGAGCACCCTTATTTCTCAGGGCATCGTGTTGTTAACTCTGAAACCTACTGATGAACTAATTAGCAAAAGAGGAGAGGAAGCTCAACGTCCTCCGCGGGGCGGGGCCGAGGAGGGCGGAGCGCAGGAGGGCGAGGGGAGGGCCGCCCCGCCCT
>NW_010175119.1:0-15000 GCF_000695765.1 Mesitornis unicolor
AGATTTATGAGATTAGGTGCAGTGCCCTGCTAGTATGGCAATGTTGCTTTTAAAATCTGCAATATGACGTACTGTACTACATGCCACCTATACAGCAGAGGGCTATCTGACTACCATGGCCACCAGTGATATCTCAAAGACCCCTGCAGAAAGTTCATTCCACTTAGCAGATATACCCATAGTCAGCCAAGTTTCCATCTCCCTTGTATAGGGTTTAGATTGTCTTAAGTATTTATGCACCTACTTATAAGAAGTTTCTTCCCTTCCTAAATTTGCATGCCGTATTGCTCCTAGCAAAATTAAAGGGAACCACTTGAGAAGATAGATTTACATTTGGGTGGGTGGTGGTGGTCAGTGGAGTAACATAATTATTTTCTCTCTGCAGTGAAACTATATACATTTCAACAGTCCGAATTTATATTTTGTTCCAGAATATACGTAAAACAAATTCTAGTGACAGAATTTAAATTAACACATGCTTTATTCACAATGGAGGAAACATCCCTTCTCCATGCGTTGAAATCAAATGTGATTTTGTATAGACAACCCTGATATATGTTTGCAAACATCCCCTAAAATGTCATTACACTGTGGAAGGACTAAAAACATTGAATCATGTGGTGACCTTTCAGTAGAACAGAAAGTTTAACCCTCAAGCAAAATTTACTGTTGAGAGTTCACTGTCTCTTAATTTAGTGCACTTCTTACTATCAAGCAGAATGCAGAATTACATTTTTGCCTTTTATTACCACCAAATTAATTAGTAACTGTTTGGGTAAAAGTAGCATATATTGAATCATGTTTGGTCTGTTTTGAGTCTCTGCTGGCTAGTGCATCTCATTACACATCAAGCTATATAACAGCATACTTAGCTCCTAAAATATGAAAAAAATATTTGCCATACAATAACGCCGTAGCTGAGGAAGGTAACCTACTGAACAGATGAAAGTAGTGGTACAATATGATATATATGCCTACTAGATTCTTACTCAGATATTAAGGATTATTAACCCTATGCTTTTGTGGGACTCACAGCATGAAGTCAGCTTTCAGATGAAATGAGCAATAGATCCTGTTCAAAGGAATTGGTTACCCTTTTGCCTTTGTTTGCTTTTTTAATTTCGGCATGGTTATCTAGAATAAAGCTAAACATGAACAGAAACAAACTCAAATTTAAAAAAAATATAGAAAGGAAGGAAGAAACAAGGAAAAAAGAAAAAGGAAAAAAGAAAAAGGAAAAAAGCAAACCGCCTGAACAATGCCTCTTTCTGTGACAGCAACTCTCTCTTAACAGCCTCAAGTGTTTAACATATTGAAACAGTTCATCTTCCTTCAATGAACTTTAATAACTCTGCCAGGTAAGGAGCTATGCTCCATACTTCTTCATGTTGTCTTTTCCCTTCAACATATCTATACTGATCTCCTCATCTGGTCAACTTTACAGCTCCGGTGTTTGGAGACCAGTGAGCACAGTTATTACCATCATCAATAACCTGTCCTGCTTTCTCCTCTTCATTTCTCAACCCTTCTCTTTCCCCTTCAAAATCTAATAATAGCTCCTTGCCATGATAGCTGATCAATACAAGAGGGCACCTGTTCACTTTACTCAACACACCATGCTAAAGTAACATGACAAAGGAACAAATATGATTCTGCCTGAATTGTGTCAAGTAACAAGAAAACTATCCAGGAAGTTTCCCTCCGGGGCAAATTTCATGAAACGCTACAGATAACCAATTTTTAGACATAGAACTAATCTCTTTCATCTCACTTTCTCTTTTGCTTCAGGTATGATAGCTGAAAACATTAATACAGACAAACTTCAGCTGGTTGCTGCAGCACTGGAGCTGCAGCAGACTGTGAGTCAGCCTACTCTGTTAGCACCTAAATCACCGTAATGAATGAAATGAGGAAAGTGTAGTGTTCACCCCCACAGAGTGGAGCCATTAATATGCACACAGAGATTAGCTGTAGATGGTTTATAAAACCACATGGAGCAAAATGTTTGCATGTCCTCTTTGACTAGTGATTGTTTTTTTAAGAAAAGTTAAATTTATGTTTTGAAGAACCAGTCCATACTGAAAAACATTAATCCTAATTTATTTTTTTTTCACAAATGTCCATGAATGCATTGTTATCAGCTGTTCATTGGTGCTTGCAGGCAAAATGTTTTGTTGCATGTAATTCATGTCAAATGTGTATTTGAAGTGTATGCTCACATACAGGCACACTTACTAAAAATGCAGTGTCATAGATTAAGCTCTCTGATAACTCAGTGAAAATATTTGACAATAAAATGTTACTAGTCAGGTAAATCAGAGCTGCTGAATCACTGTCCAGACAGGAGAACGACAAAGTCCTAAAGGAAGTAGGAGATACTGAGAGAAAGAAGTCATTGTATTTATCTGATTATTGCCAGTGATTTGCCCGATTAAACTCTTATTACATAAGGCTTAGAGGTTGATCTAAAATTTTCATATTAGAGACCATTAAATACTTACCTAAGTACTTCATTTCCATCCCCTGAAATAAATCATTCAAATTAATTAAAGTTTTGCAACCTTCTCTGTGCAGAGGACCTATGCCTCTGCCAAACAATCCAGGCTTTTTCTGCATAACTGTACTACCATATCTGAAAACAACAGTAAAAGGCAGTAAAAAAAAATGCTGTATTACATAATCAGATTTAACATAATTCTTCCTTTCTCATCCAAATTTTCTATTTTAGAAATGAAAAAAGTTGAAATCTCTTTTTGTATACTGACTGAACAATGAATTTTAAACTAAAGAGATATTATTTTTTTCTCTGCAAAAATAAACCAATGCTGTAAGAATTTAAATATAACAGTGAAACTTTAGGACACTGTTAAATTTCATCTTCCGTTTTAAATTCTGATCATTGTTTTCCTGTTACATTCATACTACTGAAATTGTAAGAAAAAGATAAGAGGCTGGAGAGTACTTGAGGAAATAGATCATGTGGTTTTAGAGAACTGTTTTACCTTTTTGATACCAATGCTAAGAATTTTCAGTAATTAATAAATAAACCCTGAGGAAATATTTAATATTGTCATTTAATGTGTTAGTTCTTTTCACCTCTGCTACTTTTTTGGTGTGTAGAGTAAGTTAAAATTATTTTATTTTACTAATGGTAGTCTATCACTTCCTTCTTGATTTACTGTAGTGTATCAGGTTTACGAAATTCTAGGGCAGCTCTCAGGCTATGTAAGTTCAGAGAGTATGTTGCTGTTCTGTAACTAAATATTTCAATGTCTGATATTTTCTTACTAATATCTAATAACTTCTGCTATTTTTAATGACTAAAATCTCAAGTTGCAGCCTTAATTAGATAAAAGATTAAGAAATATTTTCTGTTGTGATAACATTGTCGTTTTATTTTAAATTCTGTACTGAGGATACACACACCCCCTTTATGCTACATATAAATAGTCTCATTAGTTTTTTAAATAACTGTTTCTTTTCTTGATTTAACAAAGCTAAATATTTATGCTACCATATCTACAAATCCCAGTGTGTTTTGAGACATAATGGGGAAGACATATTTTTTCACTAAATGACAACCATTTTAATAGAGCTATATTGATTTATTTACTATATCTGAGACTCAAAAATATTACATAAATGTTACCATGTGTTGGAGAGGCAATACTTTTTCACTGCATTGATTCTCTTTTTTATGGGTAGGTGAATGTCTGCCTTCCTGCGCTTTCTGGTATTTCTGCCTGGCTGCAGTGACACCTACTGATGGCTAAACCATTGAATTGGAGGTGAGGATGGCCAGCCCAGTTCATGGATTTTCATGATGTTTCAGGGAGAGACAATAACCCACAAGGAACCCATTGCCTAAAGGCATTACAATGATTCATAAAGTTGTGGGGAATTTTTCCACCATTAATCGTGAATTGACAACCTCTCTAGTCATCAATGGCAAAGCAAGGAGTGGACCCAATGGCAAGATCTGGTGAGAAGATGGTTGGCTCCCTCCTTATTCTCTCTACTCTTGCTTCCAACATGTTTTTTTAATAGCAACTGCTCTGCCACCCTGAGTCCACTGTTTCAGAAGGCAGTCAGTTATCTCTGATAACTCTCTCACCCACTAACTCTCCCACCTCTACCGCACTTTAGTCCACCAAATACTATCGTTAGCAAAGAGTACAGCTCTGGCTGCAACCTAAACCACAACACAATTAACAAAATAATTACTTCAAGTGACATTGCATTCTGCTCATAGTTAAGTGGTTTTTAAAAAATAACGTTAATTTCCACTCTTGGAACATCTGTGACCCATTCACAGGGCTGCTAAGCAAAAGCAACATTATTGCTGTAAAGCCAAGATCCCACTCCACTCCACAGACACACATGCGTGCTCCCTCTCTCCAAAACATGCACAAACAAGACACACCACGTTTTCTTTTTTGCCTTTATGATTTTGGGAAAATTGACAGAAAAGTATCTTAATTTAAGACAGTGACTCCCAAGGTGCCCATTTTCACTCTGCTCTGGCACAAGATGCCTGGAGTCATTGTTCTTCTTTCCCGGTGCATCATGTGGTAGCACCGAGATTAGTTTTCAATTTTTCATCTTATTTAAGCAATACATTCTCTCTACTCTTCTTTTAATTTTTTTTTTTCATTTCCTTTACTCTTAGAGAGCAAATGAGAGCTGTTCATGCCTTTCTCTACGCAGCACGAGTCTTGTGCTGGGTCTGGGTCAAATATTCATGCATTATTAGTGTAAGATCTTTGCAAAGCAAAAAGCCACTCTGCTGGGAAACCAGCACACTGAAAAGCATATTCTTTGTGGTAGTAATATTGCGTAGGAGTTCAAACAAAGGTGTAAACAAAACATGAAAATTTACAGGACTATCTTTTTTTTTTCACTTGAAGTATGAGAACTGTTTGCACATATATCTTTACTTACATAGGATACACTGCAGTTATAAAGCTGACCAAAAAAAAAGGAACCCTAAACATAATTTAAACAAGTAATAAGAACTTAATTTACCCAAACTGGCAAAAGTATTGCCAACATTGCTGCACATGACAAAACTCAACACTCCATCACAATTGCCTCAGAACAATATGACTTAGCTTTGAATAGCTGTCCTTAAAATCTGGCAATAGAAAACAAGTACAAGGCACCCATTAACACAATCTCAAAAAGTTAAAAAGAAAAGGAGTCGTGGTCCAGGAACCAATAAAAATGTTTGCTACTCGCTAGTGCCACCACATGGAGCGATATTTGAATATAATACAACCATTATAGAACCAGGGAACTGTCTGTAAATAATACATCGTATACCATACTTCAGTAAGACAGCAGAGGAAGATATGTAATCTTCTCTCTACTGTGCGAAGCTCAGACTGCATCCTCATGAAAGCGGAGATGTCCCATTTCTAAGAGCATGAATGCACTGTAGTAAAAGCAGAACAGTCAAACTGCTTTATTCCTCCAATAAAAGAAAGAACCATTTGGTAAAAGGATGCATTACACATTTTCTATTTAAATCAGTTTATAAGAAACAGATGTTAAGTTTCCTTTGGTAAGAAAAAAGAGGGGTTATAAATGAATTAAAGTGACTTCTCAGTGGATCTTCTACTCGTCTTTGTTCCTTTAAAACTTCATGTCAGAAGTGAAGCAAACTGAAATATAAGGTGATATAATAAGCTAGCATAAGAAGGACAAGTTATATTTAACTGCTAGTGCCATAAAACATGCCAAAGCATCCTATGCTATAGCACAGGAATCAAACATGTGCAATGCAAATATTTATTAAAACAAAGGGACTGTCAAATGTGAAATACCTAAGGTATTTTCCTATGCTAGCAAATGCAGAAGAGAGACAAAACAATTGTGTAACAAACCTCCTGTGGTGTAATTTCAGTTTCCTGTTTGGCTGAAGACACAGTACAAGCTGGCTGCAGTGCTTGTACAAAACAGGTTTACAGGAAATGTTTCAGGGACAATGCTGATCTAGGCTAGAGAGGTACTTAACTACATATAAGATAATCAGAGAACTCTAGCTTTCTTTGTATTTTTTCCTTGGCATTTGCAATGTTTAAGAGTTGTGCCTTTTTTTTTTCCTCCTCATGTTGCTAATGTCTTTAAAAATGCTTTAATTAAATATCAGCCTCTTCGGTGTCAGGACAGTGTTTTGTGCTCGGCCATTTCAACACAGGCGAGCTCAGGCTCTGTGCGGGAATGCTGTCTCCTACATGGCTCCACTGAACTCATCCTTAACGATCTACTCCCGCTTACCTAACTTCAACACTATTTTTCCTGAGACTGCATTAATGAATCCAATAAATAAAGCATTGTATCACCCATGCAGTATAGACATTAATTTTAGAACAAAACATTAATCAATTTAAATTTATGTACTAATGCAGACACAATCAATTTGAACTTCTTATGACAATTAACAAAGCTTTTGCTACATCCCTAAAACACACTGACCCATCAATTATGGTTTGCATCAAACTAATGCTAATGGTACTTCCTTCTTCCTTAGGCTCTCAGCAGACTACCTGATTGGTCAACTTCAATGCAGCAGATCAATTAATATAAATTATACATGCACGGAAAGATGGGTTAATATCATAAGTTCATTTAATTAATTGTGTTTGATTAAATGAGCTACTTTCATTAGCCCTCTTAGCCATGAACCATATATACATCATAATCCTTTTACAAGCTCAGCCGCCCAGACACAGACCTGACATTGGGAGCATATTCAAATTACCAGCCGCAGCCATGCAAACCTCCCTGCATAATTAACAACTAAACGAGCTGCAGTCACTTAAGCTGAAAAGAAAACTGTTCACATCAACCTCTCTGATACTGTTTAAATTGAAGATGTCATGGGTAAAACAAAGGTGAACAGACAATGGTAATTAAAAATTAAAAAGGACAAGGGGGATTTGCTACTAATGGAAGCAAAGTGAAAAGAGGGCTAAGGGCCTGGTTCTTAAAAAAAAAGAAAGAAACTAAAAAAAAAAAAGAAAAGAAAAGGATGCTGGTGTTAGGTGATTCTGCTCTTGCTCTTATAAGAGTGAGCCAGGATGAGCAGTGTATGTCAAGCTTCAGAAGGAAAATTATAGCTTAGCACACAGATCATTCTATAGCTGGGTGAGCTTATAACAAACACTATGTTTACAAGTGAAATCCTAATACAGACTGAGCAAACAACTTTGTTTTTACACCATATAGGAAATGAGCTATTTCTATGGGAAACATTTTTTTTTCCTCAACTTAAAGAAAAGTCTAAAGAGCAGTCTAAGACCTGTCTCTGTGGATCACCTACCTCCTCTGAAAGGAATTCTTTACAACAAGCTTTCCTAGAAGTAACTTATCTGAGTCCCGACATGAAAAAAATACATAAATCTGAAGGAAGTTTTTATCCCATCCTTGGTTAAATACATATTCTTCCAGGCAGAATTTCAATTCATAGCTGTGCTCAAGATACAGTACATACTGTGGCTCTATAGCAGCAAGAACATAGGCACAAATATGAAAACTCACAGCATGCTGACTACAAGTCAGCAATGTCACTTTGTAACAAAAATATTGGCATGATATCCTGATGACACTCTACATGTTAAATACAAAAGAAAAGTATTACAAATGATCATGGGCATCCAGGGCTTCCTTTTGTTCATTCATTATCTCTGGTAAAAGTATCACAGAAAGGTAGGAGTTGGAAGGGACCTCTGAAGATTATTTAGTCCAAGCCCCCTGCCAGAGCAGGATCACCTACAGCAGGTTGCACAGGAACATGTCCAGGTGGCTTTTGGATATCACCAGAGGAGAAGACTCTGGGAAGCCTGTTCCAGTGCTTTGTCACCTTCAGTGTAAAGTAGCATTTCAGCTTGAACTTCCTGTGATCCAGTTTGTGCCCACTGCTCCTTGTCCTGTTGCTAGTCATCACTGAAAAGAGTCTGGTGCCATTCTCTTGAAACTCACCTTTTATATATTTATAAGCATCAATAAGAACCCCTCTCAGTATCAAAAGCCTTGCTAATGTCAAGGTAGACAACATCCACTACTCTCCCCCCATCTACCCAGCCAGTCATGTAGTCACAGAAAACTCTCAGATTGGTCAAGTATGCTTTCCTCTTGATGAATCCATGCTGGTCACTTCTCATAACCTTCTCTTCTTCCACATGCTTAGGGATGACATCGAGAATGAGCTGCTCCATCACCTTTCCAAGGGTGGAGGTGAGGCTGACTGCTCTGTAGTTTCCTGGGTCCTCCTCTTTCTTGCCCTTTTTGAAGACTGAGATGACACTGGCTTTCCTCCAGTCCTCAGGCACCTCTCCTCTTCACGATCTTTCAAAGATGATGGAGAGTGGCTTAGCAGTAATATCTGCCAGCCTCCTCAGTGCTCATGGGTGCATCCCATCAGGGCTCATGGATTTGTGGGTGTCAAATTTGCCTGAATGATCGCTAATCCAATCCTCCTCTACCAAGAGAAAGTCTTCCTTTCTCCAGACCCTCTCTCTCACCTCCAGGGTCTGGGATTCCTGAGGCTCAGCCTTAGCAGTAAAGGCTGAAGCAAAGAAGACATTCAGTAACTCAGCCTTCTCTGCATCCTCCATCACCAGGGCATCTACCTCATTCAGCAGTGGGCCCACACTTTCCCAAGTCTTCCTTTTGCTGTTGATACACCTGAAGAAGCCCTTTTTGTTGTCCTTAATGTCCCTTGCCAGACTTAACTAAAAGTGGACCTTAGCCTTCCTCATTGCATCTGTGCTTACTCTGACAATGTTCTTATGTTCCTCCCAAGTGGCCAGTCCCTATTTTCCACATTCTGTAAACTCCCTTCTTCTATTTGAGTTTTTCCAGAAGCTTCTTGTTCATTCATGCAGGTCTCCTGTATCCTTTGCTTGATTTCTTACTCATAGAGATACACTGATCTTGAGTTTAGAGGAAGTGGTGCTTGAATATTAATCAGCTCTCTTCGACCCCCCTACTTTCTATATTCCTAACCCATGGGATTCCTCCAAGTAGGTCTTTGAAGAGACCAAAGTTAGCTCTCCTGATGTTCAGGGTTATTATCCTACTTATTGCCCTGCTTCTTCCATGCAAACTCCATAAAGTCCACCGTCTCATGGTCACTCCAGCCAAAGCTGCCCACAGCCTTCACATCCCCAAACCAGTCCTTCTTTGTTTGTTTGTTTGTACAAATTTAGTACAATCTGTATTCATTACTATTATATTCCAAGCAGAAAAACACATGTATGATTTTCAAATCAGCAGCATATTATAAATATACTGCATGGAGAAGGGACACTCTGTGGTAAAACAGTGTCAGGGGAGGGAGATGGTAGAAAGACAAGAGACTCTAGAGAAATGTTGACTAGCCATGAATTCCAAAAGACATGAGTTAATTTGTGTTAGCTGTCCTGGAAAATCACAGGAACTTACTGCTTAATGTCAAAGTCATGCAAGTTGTCCCATTCTTCACCATAGTGATGTTGCACACAGGGATACTTCACTACAAGATGTCTGCTGTATATGGACTTGTTATACAAATGTCCTTTCACCATATATTTTGACCACAGGCCTTCACATGAAAAAAGTCTTGCTCTGGTCACAGTAAAACAAATTATCATTCTAAAATAAGTTAAAAGCAGCAGCTTTTGTAAGAGTACAGCATTTTGGTAATCAAATACATTCCATAGTTCCCATTTGAAACTATCTCAGTGCAAGACCATGACTTGCTCTTACGATGTACACCATTTGTATTCTTCTACTTTTAGACCATAGATTGCAGCATTAATGAAAATTATCATAGTATTTTGACAAAACTGAGAGGAGGAGAAATGTCATGTTACTATATACACTGGACTATGTATCAGACATATCATTCAGCATTATTATCTGCATTGTACTGTTGAGACAGAACTGACTTAGGAAAGAGAGCAACTGCACTGCTGTCATGTGGAATTTTTGTAAATAAGCATTTGTAGAGCTGTGATGGGTTAAATATCTCTAAGTTCCAACAGGTACTTTGCTGCATACCTCTGTCTTTAAGGCTTTATATGCTTCCAACAAATACTAATAAATTCATTTTATTCATTGGCTTAATCAGAGAGAGCAACAGTACAGCTGCTTGCAAAAGCAAGCATAATTAGAACTTAATCTCTTACTAGTCTATTTATTCAAACCATGTTTCTGTTTGGATACTTCAGTGGAGTAGAAGCTGTGAACCCAAACTTTGGTTTAATGTTGGTGAAATTCCCATTCTGGATTGCAGGCATGGAACTGAGAAACAAATTGCGAGTGGTTTCAGGATGAGAAAGAAGGAAAAGTACAGTTCGAGCATAATGGCTATCCAAGAGTACAGAAAAATATCACTGCAATCATGGTCTAATGTCAATAAACTCAGGAGCAGTCCAAACAGATGCTTAATTCATGTAATGAAAACCTACGTCTTGTTATAGTTTGCCTTCTCTCTCATACACATTTCTTTTCAAAATGTGTAGCCTTTAAGAATTCAATTCCTGGAGTTTAACTAATCTGCTTTCTCTACTAAAGCATGAATAATATGCCTAAGTATTGCTAATTCAGCATTGAAAAATAAATTACACTTTAAGCCAAACAATTAACCCACAACTTCAAAATGCTGCTATGTTTTGATGAATGTTGCAAGGAGAAATAATGAGGCTGCTCCTTTTGCTGCCCTCATCTTAAAATCTATGAAAATTTCTCAGGATCAAGTAATATTAAATCAAGTTGCTGCTGACTCAAAACTCCATCCAATAACTCATCATAAAAGCAGCCTTACTCCAAGTTTTAAAACTACTCCATAGTGGGTGTTCCCTGGGATATTCCCACAAAACATATACTACACAACATGTGTCAAAAGCCCTAAGTCACATCCTTAGGCAAACATACTGCAATCCAACAGGACTTGTTCAGAATCTGGTGCTAATCTTACATATTTATTCCACTGAAAACTTTTAAGTTATTTTTGATTTTAAAAAAGTCAATATGGTCAAAATCTTCCTTCTGTAAACTTATAGGGAAAAAAGCAGCAAGCAGTTCATACAGTTTTCTTGTAAACTACTCCATCCTGTGACCCCAGTATTACAGATCTATTCACTTGAACATATCCAGAAAAATGTGAAAAACAGAACTTAATTTCTAATGTAAAGATGGGGAAAGTCAAAACAATGATAATAGCAATCATAAACCCAATTGCATTTGAAGTCTTTCTCATGAGCTGAATAATAGTGTAACTGTTTTCTTCTTTGCAATTGAAATGTAGTATTTTTGCTCTGTGCTTCCTCTGTAACATGTGAAGGTATCACTGACATTTAAGCACTACAGAGAACATCAGAAATATCTTCTGACTTAGGTGTTAGTGGGGCACAACAACTGTAGAAGAAATACTAAGTCCAGAACTTGCATTTGAACTAGAGAGAGTTTTTTGGTACATTTTTTTCAGCCAGAGATCAGATCATCATTACCTTAAGGTTCTGAGAATTTATTATTTGTGTACATTACAGCCTTCATGGTTTTAAAGCACCATATACTTTCTTCATTTTATTGATATTGTTTTGCTTTTAGATTAGATTTTTGCCCTCTCAAAAAATATTTTAACCTTTTTTCCCATATACACAGGCACTTACAGTTAAGATTATAAAGAAAATATCAGGTAAGGCAATAAAAAAAAATCAAACCATAGGACCGTAGGAGCATATCCAACATACCCTATAAACCAGATGGCATCAATGCACAATTCATGTTTTGTCTCTTTGTTTCTTAATTTTATGAAAAACTTTGCTGTGTTATCAGAAAATATTAGATAACCTTCAAAGCCTGCCAGGTAGTTGTTACACTTTTATAGTTTGAAAAAAAAAAAAAGATAAACAGTTATAAACAACTACTGACTGGCTTCCAAATTAATATTGTAATAACTTTCGACAAATTAAGATGTAACACCTATTCCTTACGCTGAAAGAGATTTTATCAAAATAGTTGGCATTGAGATGTCCAAAGCATTGTATGTTGCATTTCTACAGACCTCTCATATTTAGCAGGTTTTGCCTTAAAAAAAATTCTTCCTGAAAAATTATATTTTTTCTCTTCAAAGATTTTAAATATTCTAATTGTTATCATCAGCAACACACCTTCAACTATGAAAAAGATAATGTCATTTTACTTTTAATTCTTGTGAGCTATCCTACAGATATCATTAAAATCCATGCAATTTCTTGCAAAAATACACAGTTAAGCATAAAAAGGGAAAAAAAAATTATTTTAAATAGCCTTCATTAACTACTTGGATATTTTCCTTAGTGAAGACAAAATTTTACTGATATCTAAACTAAAGAAGATCCTGAGTTTGTGTGCTAGACATTTAGAGTCAAGTCCCATGCTATGATCAACTCATGCAGCATAGCAGAAATAACAGACAGTACATCAGTTCAAAGCAACTCAATATCCAAACCTCATTACAGTGCATATATTATGTTTCAGGCCTAACAGTGCACTCTGAGGTGTTGACACACAAAAACATCACAGTCACTTCACACCCCAAAAGAAGGTGACCCTAAGAACTGGGCCTCACAAGTCCTACCACAACACTTGGAATTTGTCATCCTGTGGTCAGAACACTCATATTTCCATGAAAGAAAATGTTTACATGCAATTCTTCTGCAAACTCTTTCACCAAATAAATGAGATTGAATTTGTTGATATATTTGTTGTACGTATATGCATATGTATACAGTATTTAAAAGCTTTTATATTTCAGTAGCTTTCTTTGGAAAGGAAAGTTAAGCTCATTAAGGCTCAAAATGCCTATTTAGAAACCACTCAAGTATCGAGATTCCTTTTTCTTTGAATCAGGCTTTTTACGTATTTAAAACAAAATCAGACTACTGCTATTACTTCCAAGCCTAGAAGAACTGGTGTGTTATATAGAATTCACTGGAGCGTGCCTTTCTTTCAAGCTTTGTAAGTAATAGCAGTGCTCCATTTTTTTTTTATTAAATACATAGAAAAAAAGTCTTGATTTTTAAACCATAAAGAGAACTGAAAGCTCTTTATAGTGAGGATCAGATTCCTTCAATTGATTTTAAAAGGCCATTTTTGGTCTCAGGATTGGCAGTGTGAGGAAGAGAGAAGAGATGAAGGAGAACAACTGTCTCTCTTTAAAAAATCATGAAATTCATTACAAGAAATAAATCCGACAGGAGAAATAGAAAACCCCAAACTTTGCATTATTCTGCTTTTTGACAAGGAAACATCTTTCCATTTTTAGTTAGGTTTACATGAGTCTTGTCAAGGACCACTGTTAACACTGACAGCTTTATTATTTCTAAATTTCTTTTACTGTTATGGGAAACACTGTTTGCACCACATAGCCTAATGTAATTATAACACAACGATAGGGGTGAAGAGAGCAATATTTATGTGGTTATATGTCAAGAATGAAACTTGGCACTGCAAGCACTGCATTTTGCAAGTGTATGTGTGCATGTATTGGAAGAGGATCACATTTTCCTCTTAGAGGCAACAGTTTATAAAGCATTGAATTCACAGTCAAAAAATAATTTTGTCCATAATTGAAAGAAGCATAAAAGCGTATTGTCTGTTTCAGTAAAACCTGTCTTATACACCAAGCACTTTTAAGACTGTTTAACAACAAACTTCTGCTCTGCTCACAGAAAATGCTGATTGGATTATAGAAAATAAACTACTTTTATAAATTAAAGCCTCCCTTCTCACATACAAACACATTAATGTACGTGCTTTGCATTCTTAAATGTATATTTCAATAACATTTTTGAGTAAGAATGCCCATTATAGTATTCACCAAGGAAAATCACTACTGAAATCATAACTGCCCTTCTACAGGGATCAAGAAATTCAATTTATGAATTTTAAAACCTACCTACACAGGCAACACTAATTTTTAGTATCTTTTTAACATAGCAGTATTTTGATATTCTGACTGTCAACTAACTTCAGGCAAGCAGTCTGAGAGACCTAAATGTAAAACTACCAGCATCTGACTCCTCCAGTCATTTACCAATATTCTTGTAAGTGGAGTGGCAGTAGTGTAAAAGATACAGGCAAAGGATTTTAGTGTTCAGTGCTTCAGAAACACTGAAACTCAAATGAGTGCTTTGTATCCACAGTAATAATTCCAAAATTTTCAGTGCTGAATTCCAAATTCCATGAGAAGACTTACCATGACTTCATGCAATCTCTGAAATTATGACTAGAAGCAATAACCTGTGAACATTGACTTGTCTCAAAGCAGAAATTGGGTTATTAGAAAAACAGACTGGGAATCCAGTAGTAAGACTAGGGCAAGCCCTAGTTTTCAGCCATGAGAACCTCCCAGACTTCAGGCTCTCACCGGCATAAGAAATTCCAAATTAAATTCAATAGAAGCAACAAAAATCCAGTGACTGAGTGGGAAGAAAGAAGATCGCATGCCTTGGCCTCTGTATTGAACTATTCTGGTCTGGAACTTTTGAGATAGAGGTTGACTTCCCCTTTTTTTTCACTGACTTTCCTTTTAACTCTGGGCAAATCACTGATGGTCCCACGTACCTAATTTTGAAACTGGGACAACTATCTGCTACTACATCTCAGATCTGTCCTGCCAGATGCACACATTAATGCTTAGGAAAGACTTAAAACTTCAGTGAAGGAGACCACCAAAGGAATTTCAGTGTATATAATACTTGGACACAAATTCAACCACAGTAATAGAAGTTCAGCTCCATAGGGTTTTGAAACACCTGAATTGGAAGAAAATTTGCTGGCTCTTACTAAAGAGGAGTCTAAACATTTTTTTTTGTGAATGTGCTACGGAACCATATTCTTTACATGTAGTAAAATCCATAAAACAAGGTATTAAAATAAATCCAAAAGGAGATTACAAAAAAGACCTTGCCAGCTTAATTTACAGGTGTTGTGGCAATGTAGAGGTATTCCTTTGCCTTCTGAACAGAG